>NC_045543.1:34973823-35273823 GCF_009769535.1 Thamnophis elegans
GCAGATGGCCTGGAAGCCGCTGCCCTGGTTCGCAGAATGCCCTGGCCTTCCTCTCTCACTTCATCAATGCTCCCCTCAGGGGCCTGCGCTGACCCGGTATTTGTGGAGGCCATGCCTCACTCACGTGCCTGGAGCTTCATGGAGAATCAATCGGAGTCTCCTGGCCTCAATATCTGGCTGTGATGTGGCTTGTATAGTGTCCTGCCAGCCTCCATTTGTGGCCGCGATGCAGGCTTCAGCTGCAGAGTTTTGCCACCACCACAAGGTCGTTCCAAAATGGCCACCGTGCCTCATGGTGAACCGAAGGAGAAGGCTGCCTAGTGAATCGGCTCTGAGGCAATGGCCTCTCAGCAAGCCGAGGCTGTTCGCGCTGTTCCCTTCACTGCTGCTGCCCTTTTAAGCCGCTGCGGAACTTCTCTGAGCCTCAGGGAACACGGCAAGTCTTTGAAGCCGTGGTTGTGTTAAAACCACAGGGAGGTTTGGGTGGTGCAGTGAATTTCTCCCAGCTGCGGCAAGGCTGTTAAAAGCCGTGGCGAGGCTTTTGAAATCGTGGCGAGGCTATTCAAGTGGCGGTGCTCTGCAAGTGGAGCTGAAGAGCTATTGCCGAATAAATTGCCTGGAAGCCTCTGGGAAAATCGGCTGCAATGGAAGCCCATCACCCCTGCACATCCAGGGATTGGGCAGAGCCCCCCAGGCCCAGAGGCAGGGACCAGGCAGCCCTGCCTCCTTATGAGACTGACTAGGCAGAATTGATGGCCAGCAGTCCGAGAATTTAAGAATATTAGATTACCCAATTAACCAAATTAAATAACTATCAGTACCTCAAGGAGCCAGAACCAGTGCTTGGACCAGAGACTGAGAGGAAACTGGGCGCCAGTAGGGAAGGATGGTGACTTTAAGAAAATTCCCTCAGTCTCTGGACCAATCCGGCTGTGACTAAACCCAGCTGTAGCCCCTCCCGCCGATCTGCAGGAAAAGTAAATATTTTCTGATTTAATGATGAAACTTTCTTTGTATATCTGCAACAGGTTGTACTATTATCTTAAGAAGATCCATGAGCAAAGCTCAAGAGTCTTCAACAAGCTGTTCCTACAGGCAGAGCTCTTATTGTGGCCTCCTATGCAGAAGATGACAACATTTCAAAAGTTGTGGAAATAGACATGCAATTGGACTGTGGTACAATGCCAGACAAGAGCTTCCTGCTTTATACCACAAGCTAAAATTACTTTCCATCTTTAGGTGATATTCTTTCTCATTTTCTCCATTTAAACTTCCATCTGTCAATCAGCAAATTTCAAGATGTGTATAGTATTTGCTGAGGTTTTTTACTGTCAGTTGTTGAAACAAATTGGTGATTACATCAGGAAAGTTTAACGTTTATTTGAGAAAGAATCAGGAAAAGTGTGATGGACACAAGAAAATATCTGGTATGCATTGCAGTTGCCCACTGGACAGGGATTTCTGGGATGATATTTGAGCTGCAGAAATCCAAATATCCACTAGGTGGTGGCAAAGCAGAAAATGATTTCCTGCTGTCTGGTGGGCGTCCAGATATAGGTAGTCGTCGACTTACAACCACAATTGAGCCCAAAATTTATGTTATTAAATGAGACATTTGTTAAGTGAGTTTTGCCCCATTTTATGAGCTTTCTTGCCACAGTTGTTAAGTGAATCACCGTAGTTGATAAATTAGTAACATGGCTATTAAGTGAATCTAGCTTCCCCATTGATTTTGCTTGACAAAAGGTTGCAAAAGGTGATCACATGATCTTGGGACACAGCAGCGGCCGTAAGTATGAGTCAGTTGCCAAGCATCTGGATTTAATCACATAATCATAGAGATGCTACAAAAGTCGTATGAAAACTGGTCATGTCACTTTTTTCAGTGCAGTTGTAACTTTGAATGGTCACTAAATGAACTATTGTAAGTCAAGGACTACTTGTATTTTCAGCCCAAGTTTCAGATCCCCACCCCTAATAAAAAGTAAAGAATTCCTGAAATTAAGCTGCATGGCAGGCAATTTTCTTGACTATATGCCACTTTTTATTTCCCTGTTTGCACTGCAGCCTGGGATTTTCACTGTTCTTCAAAAGAACAGACATCACCTTACATCTTTAAAATACAAATGATTCCTGTTACAGATAGCTTAGGTTTGACAATCCTACAGACCAAAACCAGGCAATTTAGTACCTTCCAGATATTTATAGCACATTGTCCCTTACCATTTATCCACTCTCAACAATCCTTGCAAGCATGAATTCCAAATCATCTGAAGAGCCCCAAATTGCTTCCTTGGCATATAGAAAACAGTTCATTGTATTCACTGGAATACTAGCAATTATTTTTTCTCTTTAGATACATATGGTCAATGAGTTCAAACACAATGCCCAGATGTTTGCATCTACAATATGGCAAGCCCTGAGTAAACACATATTTCTAGCCCCCAAATTAATAATTTCTTAATTCCTACATAAATATTGGTCTGTCATAATGGAAATTCAGCCTTGATTATTAACTATATTTCTAGCAAAAATCTAGAAAACAAAGAAAATTACTTTCACTAGCTTCAACATCCCATTTTATACTGTCAGTATCAAAGTGTTATAATTATGTGAATGCAAATCAGTATTATATATTGATAAACCTGAAGATCTAATGATGTTTTTAAATATCCTATAATTCTATAAAGACACTGTTGTCTTCCAATGAGAAGTAGCATTGTGATTCAGGTTGCAAGAAGCAACTAGAGGTCACTTTTTTCTGCAGTTAGTTGATGACTCTATGTTCTGAATATAAATGGATCTGTGACTCAAGTCCCCTGCTCAAAAGCCAAGGAGGAACTGGGATTTTGAAGAGGAAAAACTGATGGATAGTTAATTGGAAGTGGTTAGTTAGGAGGAATAAACTTCAAACAACGCTAGCCATTTTCTTTTGCTTCCTATTCATAGAGTTACAGAATCAACCTTATCTTCAGGTTAATTGAATCCTTGTGAAATTCTATCCTACTCTCTGACATCCTGCTAAAAAGACATGGAAATAATTATCCTTGTCTTAGTTCAAGCTGGAGCATCGTGATGCTCTTGAGTGCTGATCAGCCTTCCAACAAGTTGAGAAAGTGCCATTAATCCAAATGACAAGGGCTTAATTAGTGTTTTTGCCATATCAATATTTAAAGCAATACTTTGGCAATGAAGAAAGACTTAAGCTAAATGTAAAGTGATGGCTTTCATTGTTAAAGGTCTTATGTAATCAGGAAGAAGCTCCTTCTTATCAGGGAATTGTCCTACTAAGTTACTTAGTAAAAAGACTGCCAACCCAAGTCTTCCTTAGTGGCAGTACCTTTTCTTAACTAAAGGAGACACATCCAGCCAGTTTTTGTTCTTCTACCAAGGAGTCTATCAAAACAACTCTTCTATAAAGCTTTGGACTGCTGAGTTGATTGCTGATAGAATCGTTCTGTGAACTAGGATTAAATTGCACATTGTATTTATTGGACATAAATATGTTTGTTTATTCTATAGAGATATTAATCCCAGTGATGTTGGAAGTCTATAATTCTAGAAGCAAAAATACCAAACTCATGAATGGAAGCAAATATTACTGTTATACCAAAAGATGATTCAGATTTAACACAGATAAAGAATTATAGGTCAATATCTTTATTGAATATGGACTATAAAATATATGTTTTAATAATAGCAGAGATATTTAAAAAGTACTTGAATGAATTTATACATCTAGACCAAAATGGATTTCTACCAAAGAGACAGATTAAAAACAACATGAGAATGATTTTAAATACATTGGAGTATTATGAATACACCCTGGAAAACAAATGGCATTGATGCTTTTAGAGGCACAGAAAGAATTTGACGTTAATTGGCAATTTATGTTATTACAACTAGAATATATGGACTTTGGGGAGAGATTTATTAATATGAGTAAAGCAATATACCATAAACAATCAGCCAAGGTAAATGGAGACATAACAGAGAACTTTGATATCAAGAAAGGTACTGGACAGGGATATCCACTGTCCCCGTTGCTATTTATACTGACTTTGGAAGTGTTAGCCAGAAACATTTGGCAAGATGAAGAAATAAAAGGAATGGAAATAAAAAAAGAAAAATATAAGCTACAGGCATTTGCAGATGATCTGGTCTTCATATTAGAAGACCCCTTAGAAACTGGACCAAAGCTAATTAGAAAAATAGAAGAATATAGGGAAGTTGCTGGACTAAAAATAAGCAAAGATAAGACGAAGATTTTAGTTAAACATCTTACAGATACACAGAAAAGAGTGTTGATGGAAAGAAAATACAGTCAAAAAAGTGAAATCCCTTGGAATACAATTAACAACAAAATGTGTAACAATTAAAGAAGATAATTATATGAAATTGATGAGGCAAATTAGATTTGGAGAAATGGAAAAATTTGCAACTGTCATTAACAGGTAGAATAGCTACTATAAAAATGAATATTTTACCAAGACTATTATATCTATTCCAAACAATTCCATTAAAATGGGAAAAATACTTTGAAGCATTAAATAAAATAATGTGAAGATACATTTGTTTAGGGAAAAAAAGCAAGAATAGACCTGAAAATGTTGCAGTATGCCAAAAAGAGGGGGCTTTGAGTTACCAAATTGGGAACTGTATCACCAGGCCTCATATTCACATGGGTGAAAGAATGGATTAACTTGACACATATGATTATTAACTTTAGAAGGACATGACCTTCAACTAGGTTGGCACAATTTTTTTTATTAAACAAACAACACAAAAAAAAATTAATCATCTTACATCTTGTAGAAAGTGTGTCATTTGGTTACAATTAGCTTTCGTGCATCTCTTCCAGTCATTACTTACATTCATATCAAATGTCAAATGTTAATGAGTCTTACTTTCAATATATCATAGTTCTTATTTGACTGAAATTGTTTTAGTGTCCTTTTGCCTAGAATAATCCATAGTTAAAAACACAACCACCTAATGGCATTTCATTAATTATTAGAAAGTCATCCAATAGCCTTAAACTTTTATAACATATTCTAAACAAAAATTAGTTGACAAAATTTCTAAGCTCCCGTTGATCGTCATGAGAAAGGTTGTTCATGGTAAGACCAACAACTCTCTCCATGGTATTGATGGGACAGTCCAGGATGGGATATACCAAGGTTTTTGGCAGTCCTATGGGCAGGATCTGTCTTGGCCCAAATTGGCGTCTTCCTCTACCACCTTTTGAAGTGCATGCCTACCAAAAGCCGCTTCTGCAGATGAAAAGGCATCTAGTCTATAATGACGAATGAACGATACTGGCAATGTCCATGTCGCTGCTATAGTAGCCGCACTTCTCGTAGAATGAGCCGTGATCCCTTTGGGTGCAGTAATAGACTGGCTTTCATATGCTTTGGCTATACAAGCCCTTAACCAACGCCCCACTGTAGAAGATGTCACCTTGTGGCCCAGAGTTGACGGCAGAAAGGATACGAACAGAGCCTTGGTCTTTCTGAATTCCTTGGTCCTATATATATAAATGTGGAGTCCCCTTCTTACATCTAAAGTATGCCATTGCCTTTCTAAAGAATGTTGAGGTTTTGAACAGAAGTCTGGTAGTATTAACTCCTGCACTTGGTGAAACAAAGACCTTTGCCAAAAAGGCAGGGTCCGCAGGACCACCCTGTTCGCATAAAACACAGAGATCAGGTAGTGATAATGAAACGATGTCTAATGTCTTAAGACTTAGTATGTTGTGTACTAGTCTTAGCTATTGCTTTATAATATTTATCTTTGATTTGCTGCCTTCTCCTCAGCTCTAGAAACCTTATTTTTAGCTCTGGCCTTAGCATTAATTTTTGCTGCTGCAGCCAAACTAGCTGAGCGAGGCTTGTTGCGACCTTTGATCTAGCCCTCTGATGTCAGTGGAGAAGAACCCATTTGATCTCGTCTCGAATTATCATTGTTTTCTGCCATATCAGTATGATAAACTACTCCCAACAATAGTAATATGTATGTATGTATGTATGTATGTATGTATGTATGTATGTATGTATGTATAAACTGATGGAATTTCAGTTGGGTAGATAGATATCAGAATAACTTTTGCCAAAAAAAGGGAGGCCAAATTGACCTGAATTCCTTTGAGCAGATGATCAGCCCACGGGGTAGGCAGAATGGCCAAATTCTCGTATTTCAGATCGCAGCTTCTTTCATGATCTGCAATAGCAGCCGGAGGCAATGAAGTAGCCCATGGTGCTATAATAGCAGTCAGAGGTGCTTAGATATCAAGGGGTAGGCAAAATGGCCCAAACCCCATATTTTAAATTGCGCTAATTCAGTCTTCAAAGCGCTGTAATAGCAGCCAAAGGTAATGAAGTGGCCCACAGAGCTTTGCAATAGTCATTATGGCAACAAAATGGCCACTTCTATTTAAATCTCTGAGGAGATCGATCGTGCGTCAACTTCGACTGCATGGATCAAAGAAAATGGCCGCCACAGTAGAAAGAATTCAATATGACCGTTAACTGCCGATTTGCACTCAGGACAATTCATTGGCAAAACAAGGCAACCTCCTTGTCCCGGAGAGTAACTGAAGCCTCAGATTTTCCATCACCACCGCTACAAACAGATGAATTGGTTAGCTGACCCCGATACCTCAGTCATACTTGTCACTTTAAATCTAGTGCTATCGCTTTCGCGTTCCTGCAGCCTATGACTGCCACGCAATCACTCAGTGCTCCCAAAGCAGCTGTCGCTTTAACCTTGCACCATATAATTATCAGCACGATCTTCCTTATTTGCTGAGGTAATTATTGGCTCTCAATAGCCTAAGGTGGCAAACGGTGTAAATATTGGCTAATTAAGCCCTCAATGCGCCTACAACGCTCAACAAGGCACTTCAATCCTCTTTCAAGTTAAATTAATTTTTGATGTTTTTAAAACTAATTATCCAACAATCTTTCAAACTTGAGCTGAGAGCTCAAGAAAAACAGTCCTGCGAGCTGAGACTGAATTGAAAGACTGAGGACCATTGGCAAGGAGGCGTGTCTTCAGAATTTCAATTCAGTCAACAAGATAGCAGGCTAGAATAACCTATCCTGAAGTCTCCCGTCGATATCATGGAGAATGTGGTGGCTTCAAATGTGCTTTTTGGTATTATTAGTGCTATCCAAAGAGCAAAAAATAGGAGAATAGAAATAGGAGGAAGCTGTGTTTGGATCAAACCCTGCCACAATCTAGTAGAAACTGTACATTTGCACAGCTGTAGCTATTGGACTGTTCGCTTATTTCCTGAAATTCAAATTCTTAGATGTAAGTGTACTCAGGAGAAAACTGAGGATACCGAGGACCAATAAGAAAATAAGTGACCTGTGAGGAGAAGGATCCAGTCTTGTCCCTCATGGGTCTTTTGCCCTTAAATTTGGAGAAAGGGTTGCTTGCTTTCATATGAATTTGGCCATTCACTTGGTTTTCTGCCCTCTAGCCTTTTTTTGGTTATACATCAGGCTCAGGACCCTGGACAGAAGCCATAGTGCATATTCAACATGAATAATTGTTATATATATATATATATATGTTTTTTTATTTGTGCTGATAAATAAATAAAGGGAGACTTCAGCACAAATAAAAAAACACAAATATAACAAAGGCAACAGTAAAAATATTGGGTTTCTGTTGTGATGGACTCTTGTGACGAGCCGAATGACAGATGATGGAAGCAGTTAGCTTCCTCCCATAATTGGGGCTTACCAGGGGTTGTAAAAATTATATATATATATATATATATATATATGTCTTTTTATTTGTGCTGATAAATAAATAAAGGGAGACTAGTATAGATCTATTTCAAGCTATTTAGCTCTCATCAGCTAGCCATACCCTTACTGGGATTTGAACCTGGGCTATATGGCATACTAGGTACATCCCAGTAAGGGTATGGCTAGCTGATGAGAGCTAAATAGCTTGAAATAGATCTATACTAGTCTCCGTTTATTTATTTATCAGCACAAATAAAAAGACACAAATATAACAAAGGCAACAGTAAAAATATTGGGTTTCTGTCATGATGGACTCTTGTGACGAGCCGAAGGACAGATGATGGAAGCAGTTAGCTTCCTCCCATAATTGGGGCTTACCAGGGGTTGTAAAAATCTAATAGATACCTTTCACCCTGGCTTCGCTGATAAACGGATAAGAGCCTGTGGCCTAATGGCTAAGATCTCTGCCTAGTGTGCCTAGTATGCCATATAGCCCAGGTTCAAATCCCAGTAAGGGTATGGCTAGCTGATGAGAGCTAAATAGCTTGAAATAGATCTATACTAGTCTCCCTTTATTTATTTATCAGCACAAATAAAAAGACACAAATATAACAAAGGCAACAGTAAAAATATTGGGTTTCTGTCATGATGGACTCTTGTGACGAGCCGAAGGACAGATGATGGAAGCAGTTAGCTTCCTCCCATAATTGGGGCTTACCAGGGGTTGTAAAAATCTAATATATATATATATATATAATATATATATATAACTCCCTGCCTGGGAGGCAACAGAGCACAGGTTCGATTCCCAACTTGGGTATGGCTAGCTGATGAGAGCTAAATAGCTTGAAATAGATCTATACTAGTCTCCCTTTATTTATTTATCAGCATAAATATAGCAAATGTAACAAAAAGGCAACAGTAAAAAATATTGGGTTTCTGTCTGGATGGTCTCTTGTGACGAGCCTAATGACAGAGAGTGGAAGTGTGACCTTCCTCCCATACTTGGGCATACCAGGGGTTGTGACTTTAAGTATATACCTCCCACCCTGGCTGGCTGATAAGGAGTCGTTCTCTGTAGCTCAAATGGTTAACTCCCTGCCTGGGAGGCAACAGAGCACAGGTTCGATTCCCAACTTGGGTATGGCTAGCTGATGAGAGCTAAATAGCATGAAATAGATCTATACTAGTCTCCCTTTATTTATTTATCAGCATAAATATAGCAAATGTAACAAAAAGGCAACAGTAAAAAATATTGGGTTTCTGTCTGGATGGTCTCTTGTGACGAGCCTAATGACAGAGAGTGGAAGTGTGACCTTCCTCCCATACTTGGGCATACCAGGGGTTGTGACTTTAAGTATATACCTCCCACCCTGGCTGGCTGATAAGGAGTCGTTCTCTGTAGCTCAAATGGTTAACTCCCTGCCTGGGAGGCAACAGAGCACAGGTTCGATTCCCAACTTGGGTATGGCTAGCTGATGAGAGCTAAATAGCTTGAAATAGATCTATACTAGTCTCCCTTTATTTATTTATCAGCATAAATATAGCAAATGTAACAAAAAGGCAACAGTAAAAAATATTGGGTTTCTGTCCGGATGGTCTCTTGTGACGAGCCTAATGACAGAGAGTGGAAGTGTGACCTTCCTCCCATACTTGGGCATACCAGGGGTTGTGACTTTAAGTATATACCTCCCACCCTGGCTGGCTGATAAGGAGTCGTTCTCTGTAGCTCAAATGGTTAACTCCCTGCCTGGGAGGCAACAGAGCACAGGTTCGATTCCCAACTTGGGTATGGCTAGCTGATGAGAGCTAAATAGCTTGAAATAGATCTATACTAGTCTCCCTTTATTTATTTATCAGCATAAATATAGCATGCATATATATATATATATATATATATATATATATATATATATATATATATATATATATATATATATATATATATATATATATATATATATATATATATATATATATATACCTTTCCCCCTGAGAACAGCTATAACCAAAAGAAACAATTTCTCCCCCACCAATCCCACCTTCGCAAATTTGTAATCTTATTAACAGTAGAAAAAAGACTGAAAAAAAGAATACTTATTTTTACTCTCTTCTTTTTCTGGGGAACTCATGATAAGTTTAATTATAGTATTAGGTTCCCTAATGGTCTCCCATCTAAGTATTTACTGGGTTAAAATTTCCTTAGCTGTCCCTGGTGCTGCTGTCCCTGCAGTTCTATTTTGAGTGATCTATCTCTTTCTCTAGTAAAAAAAACAACAATTAATAATGGTATGCATCTGAAGGTTCCAGGAGAAACTATGCTTTTTTAAAGGAAAACTTGAAAAAGACAATGTCTAGAGTGTTATTTTTCTGTTCAAATAGAAAATGATCTAACTTAATGCTGTAATTATTAGAGGTTGGAATGGATTTCTCAAGAAAAGTCTCATCAGACTAAATTTATCTGTTTACTAAAAAGCAAGAAACTTATTTGATAGATTATAGGAATGCTGCTGACATAATACACATTTCATAAAGGATTCCATGGCATTCCTGCCAACAAGTCAATTATCTATGCATTGAATGGCATAAAAACTGAATAAATATATTGCTGGCTCAAAAATCATATCCAATGAATGCTCATCAATAGTTCCTCATCCCACTAAAAGAAGGCATTGATCAAGGTACCTTACTCTGGAGCCTCTACTTAACAAATAGTTTTATTAATGAATTAGGAGAATGCTTATCAAACTTACACATAACAGTATATTCCATAGGCAGTCCATATTCTAGAAAAAAGACATAAAATACAAAACTATCTTGATAGGGTAGAGCAATAGGTTGAGAACACCAAAATGAAATTTAATGAAGATGAATGTAGGTTGTTCGTTTAAGAAATAAATAAAACATACATGTAGTGATAGGAGATATCTAGCTTTACGATAGCAATTGTTTAAAAAAGGTAGACCAATTAAAGATTATCAAGTGATTAGGAATTAAGTCCAACAAAGAAAGATCGAAGGAGTTGAGCATATTTAGTCTTGAAAAGATTACAATAAAGATTATAGACATGTCATAATCTGTAAAAGATTACAGGCATATTATAAACACAAGAAATGAATGACCAAGACCTGTTGTCTAATATCCCAAAGGGCAGGACACCAAGAAGAATAGATTTCAACACATTCCAGTTGAATGTTAGGAAAAAACATGAATTCCTGTGGGTTTAGTTGACCTAAATTGACCCCTCCAATTCTATTATTCTACTTGCTTGTATACAGCTTTAACATCTGGGGAAATGAAAGGCATGGGGGTGGGGAGTCAGTTACTTTTATTACACTAGTCTAAAAACATTCTACATAGATGTTAATATTTTTGGCTATCTTAAAAGTTACATCCCAAAGTTTGATTTCCTCATGTTCTTTGCTTTTAGTATTTGTAAGTTTTCTTTTTTCCCTTTGATATTCTATTTATTTTAAATCAAATTTAAACATATTTAAAATGGAATCTGAATGCATATTTGTTTGATTTATCATTTTTCCTTTGATTTGCACAAACTGATTTATTGCTGCTAGTAGTACTAGGTTGTCATCACAATTGAAATAGTAACTGAAAAGAAATCATCCAATTTAGTCAAGCACATTGACAATTAACTTGGTTTAATGTAGAATTAACAGATCATTACACTTGAAGTGTTCTTTAAAAGCATCCCATTCCTCCTAATGTAAGAGAACTGCAGAATGAATATTAACAAATGTGTTCAGAAAAGACCTCAGGCTGATCAATGGTGCCACCACGAGCAACACTCAGTGAAATCAATAATTAAATGAATTTCCATGTTTTAGTAAACTATGTGCTTCTCTTCTCATCACTGGAACAGAAGAGAAACCTTTGAAAGATGGGAATAAACTGGATTGTGCTCATCTCAAAAACAGCAAAAAAAAAAGAAGAAAAAAAAAGCCTAGTTCAGTGTTACAGCTAAACAGAATGCAATGAAATTGTAACTCCTGGGGGATTGGGAGGTTCACATGTCCAGCCAGAAAAATGATATTCTGAATATCAAGAGGATTAGCTTTCAACATGTATGATCAGGAACAGTCATTACTGAAGTAGAATTCTAGTGTAGGGATTATTCAAGTAATCAGAGGCAGGTATTTGGCTGGGCAGTGAGGCCTAATCTGTTTTCTTTTCGGTCTCCAAGTTCCTTTTTAGAAAGAAAGTTGGGAGAAAATGGCAGAAGAAACAAAAGAGCTGAAAAGCTGAAAGGTCAGGTTGCTGAATTATCCTGTCAGGATCTCTAAATAAAGTTAGGTAAGGGTAAAGGTTCCCACACACATACATGCTAGACATTTCCAGCTCTAGGGGTGGTGCTCATCTCCGTTTCTAAGCCAAAGAGCTAGCGCTGTCCAAAAATGTATCTGTGGTCATGTGGCTGGCATGACTAAATGCTGAAGGCTCACGGAGCGCTGTTACCTTTCCACCAAAGTGGTCCCTATTCTTCTACTTGTATTTTTTACGTGATTTGAACTGTTAGGTTGGCAGAAGTTGAGACAAGTAACGAGAGCTCACTCCATTACATGGCACATTACATAGGGATTCGAACCATTGAACTGCTGATCTTCTGATCGACAAACTCAGCATCTTAGCCATAAGCCACCGCATTCCTTAAAGAAAGTTACACACCTGTTTTTTCCATCTTCCTTGATTCCCTTCTCCTCTTCATACATCAGTCCTTGCTGGCTCATGTTATTTCCCATGTTATCTGCTTCTTTCCCTGTTCTTTTTCTATAGAGATAGATTATACTACCGATTTTGGCAGTGGTTGCTCTTCAAGCTTGTTTTAATTTAATTTCTGAACGTTTCATTACCAGACTAGGTAATCAGCAGGATTTTCTTGTCTTATTCTCCTTAGTTTACAAATGTCTTTGTGTGCCAGTGTGCCAGTTGGTAATTTGATTGGTTGTTTGTTTAGAGCTATATTTAAATTCTGAGCTGACTGGTTCTCTTGTTGATTGGTTGTTCCAATGGTCTGGTTTCTTATATCGTATGTTGATCTAGATCAATAGGCTTGTTAATTGCTCCTTTGGTAGAATACCAGGCTTCAATAAATTCATGTGTGTAGCAGGTGTTAGCATGGCCAATGTTTTTTGTTCCTTCCCAATCAAACTGGTGTCTTTATTATCAATATGGTTTGAGATCAGGGATTTTTGGTCATGCCATTTAACTACTAGTTGATGTTCATGAACCCTTGTTTTCAACTGCCTTCCTGTTTGTCCCACATAGAATTGCTTACAATTGTTGCAATTGATTTTGCATATTATGTTGCTATTGTCTTCCTTCTGTATTTTGACTTTGATTTTAGATAGCTCTTTTCTGAGTGAAAATGGGGGTTTCTGAGCTATCGTTATTCCTAGAAGTACTATTCTGGCAACCATTATACTGCTGAGCCTAGAGGTTATTGCCCTCACCAAATTGTATACAGTAGTTAAATAACTCACCTTGTTGATCTTAACATGTTATTAAATAAAGGGTAGGGATGGCCTGATCTGATAATATCTGGCTAACAAATTTAAAATACTTCTAGAATATTCTTTTTAGATTACAGAACTTTATCCTGACAACTTCAAACCATTCTAAACATTATGGATAATCATTTTCAATGTTATGCAAAATGCTGCATTTCAGAAAGGAATATACATACCATTCTTTTTGCCTTCTTTACTAAATGCAGAGATATATCTAGTTCAATTGACTGCACACACAAATATTTCATATGGGACATGCTTGACAAATGCCTCACAAAGTATTTGTTGATGCAATTTGTTGATCCAGTACTTGGCACATAAAGAATCTGTTTCAAAATGGTATTGGGATAGCTCGTAACTCAAAATGTAATTGGGATAGCTTTTGTTGTTATAGGAATACAGAAACTTTTAAATTGCTCCAAGTTCTTAACTGGTGGAAGGAGAAAGATATAAAAAGAAAAGTAGAACAATAGTATTGATCAAGAGGTGATGTAAATGATATGAGTTCTGTCAAAGTAAACATTAAGAATCACTGGTTTTAAATATGCAGAATTGAGCACACTTTGTTCAATCCATGCCATAAATGAATTTTAACTGCCATTTAATTTTGATTAGATTTCAATAATATTTTTAATATTTGAAACATCAGAGCATATGATAAACAGAGTGGATTTGTTCAATTCACTATCACAAAATAATTTTTTTAAAGTAAGGTAATATTTTTGAAATATCCTGGTTTATCTGCTCTTTTTGTACCTTTGAATTAAAAGCAATCATATTTTAGCAGAGAAGCAGCACTGGATTTATTGTATGATAATTGTGGAGAAATCAAAAGTAATAATAGCATCATTTGCTTCTGTACCAAGGGGTTGCACTAATGAATCATCTTCGAAAAAAGTCTCACAAAAGAAATACAAAATATAGTCCAGCATATCCTGCATCATATTAAGTCTCTTTGTAAATTCTATCATGTTGCAAACAAACACAAACAACTTAGCTAAACAGCAAGCTAGAGAACTGCTCAGTATCTTCTAAATAAACAAGCATGCACAAAGCCAAAGTATTAACTATGAACCTCTGAAGTTAAGTTTCTTAAACACTTTTGGCTCTTAAAGCAATCAAACTAACTGCATCCAGATTTTGGTTCTGCAAATGAAAATAGGAATAACAAGAGAGCTGAGTCTCAAATGATACAATGAAGATAATATTATAAAATATTTATAGACAGTGCTGCTGGCTATTAATAAATGGCATTAGATGTTTTAAAATACTAGTGCTCCTCCATTCTTTATAAGATGTCATTAACTATAATGAATATCCTATTGGTTTAAAACTATATATTGGCTTGTAGAAGAAAAACTATTATGAAAATCATGTGACATTTTTTCATACATGCACTTCATTTTTATATAACTTATTAATTGTAGCTCAGAAGGCTAACAAAATCATTTGCAGTATGCAGTATATGAATGAATTCCCTTTCTTTTTTCCACAGAAAAAAGGCTGTTCCAGAGATCAGTAACTCAGATGATCTGCTGATAGCAAGTTCAGCAGAGAGGAACATTGCTCTGGATAACTTTCTTCTTACACGAATCATTTGTTCTACAAACTCAGCAACTGCATCCATACTATTAAAGAAACCCAACATTCCCATAACTAACCCTGTAATTTTGTAGAGTAAAATATTTTGGGGAATATCCCCAAATAGTTTCAACATACCATAAACCCTTTAATGAGCTCCTCTATTGCCTTTAAAAACTGTCATTATTCTGCTTTTAACAACTAACAATAACTTTACAATTCTCATTACTGCTCCAGGTTGTATGGGGAACTGTTTATTGCTTTCTACTCCTGATGTGATTGAATGCTTTGTCAGCAAGGAGTGCCTGTCCCAACAGATGACAGTGCAAACCTGGATCTTCTTTTTTGATAGATAGATATTGGGGGTCTTCTTAAGCAGTATTGAAAGGCATAGACGGCTCCTCACTTGTCAAATATCTGTGATCTGATTTAAATGCTTGTTTGGTTTGACATCAACTCCACCATCTTCAGTAGTACCATACTTTTCTTGGCAGTACTGCCTGGGTTGCTGGGGCTGATTTCCTACAATTTCACTAAACTATTGATCACTGACATAACTGCTATTAAGAAAGTGTCTAGAAGCAGCCAACCTTGCACAGAGAATCAAAAGGTATTTGCTATGGCTTCCCTCTCCATCAGATTCCCTTTATTTACACAAGTTCAGTGACATTTCAAGAAAGCTTGGTCAAAAAAGCTTGGTTAAAAGTTTCAGTGTATTTAATGTGCAGGATTCCTCAATATGTGGGCTTAGCAATGAAGTTGGGAAGCCTGACCAAATGCAATGCTATTTAAGTAAATCCTATTTTAAAAGGAGTTATAGAATCATTCATTTAATAGTGCACCCCGCTGAAATCGTAACTCCAAATGCATGTCTGCATTACATTGCATAATAACGTCTGCATTAACGCAAGTGCTGTAATTTACATGGGATCAGGCTGCAGAACTGCGATCGGTCAGAGTAAGAAATAGGTGATTTAAGATCCTGAAAGAAGAAAGAACGAACTTGAAAAGCAATAAATGTGCCCATAAGTTGTTTGTTGAGCTAAATGAAGAGTATTGCAAAAAATGGAATAGTAAATACATTAATAAGATGTCTTGAAAAGAACGATGCAGACAAGTCTGGCCATATTTGAGCAAGTCATGGTATTCGCCCCGGGATAAGCAAAGGCGCGGCTTCTACTGTCAAAGAAAGAGAAAAAGAAAGGAAAAGGGCTCAAGGGTGGGGTGGGGGGGTCTCTTTCCGGAAACGGGACTTCTTTCTCCCGACAGAGGTGACCAAGACTGGACTTTGAAATGGGCAGCGTCCAAAACTTACAAAAGACCACAAAAGTGGATCCGCCGAAAGTGGACCTCTCCTCCACTGATACAAAAAAAGGGGCCAGGAAAGCTGGCCTCCTGGAGGCTTTTGTTCGCTCGCTCGCTCGCCCGCCCGCCCAAAGCCTTGAAGCTCTGCACCCCTCCACCGAGACGATTGGCGCAGCTTCGCCCCACTTCGCCGCCCCGGCCCTTTGGCTCAGCCAGCACGCTTCTTGCCCTGGAGGGCCGAGCAATTGTCTTACCGCGAGGTCGCCTTTTCCCTTCCACTCGAGCGCAGGGAGTTGCTTCTCCTCCCTCGGGCGGCTCGGCAAGCGACTGCCTCCTTTGAACCGCTCCTTCCCAGTTTTATAGGACTCGCTTCGAAGAGGCGTCTGTAGATGGCAGCTCGGCTAATCAGCTCCTCCTGCTGCTGCCGCCCAGGAGCTTGCACTGAACAGCGCCGAAGCGGGGAATTGCGTTTTTCCCGATATCTACGTGCGAGCCACGATCACCTACATCCTGTCTCCTGGATGGGAAAATCCCAGCTTAACTTTCCCAAAGCTTCCGAGGATCCCGGATCACCTCCCCGCAGGGCTCTTCCTTGCGCCGGCCTGCCCGCTCTGAGGGTCGCGGTTCCAGAGACTCACCATGACCCGGGGCGTTCCGCCTCTAGGCCCCGATGTAACTCGCTAGGGACTACCGAGGCTTGCACTCTGCTTTGGGTTGTCCTCGCAGAGGCAGCCATCACTGGAGCTATAGAAAAGTAGATCAGCAACAAGTTTGCAGTCCCCTGTTACTGGGTCCTTTCCCGCCACAGAATTGAGGCTGGTGACTGATGTCTTGCTGACTGTTTTAATACGGATGTTTTAAGAAGCTATTGTGTATTTCTCGGCTTATTTTTTTCCCCTCTTTGAAAGAAATGTCTTGGGTTCGGCTCCAAGTGGGGAAAAGACATCGGAGACATGGAGGCTGCTTGGAAAGGTGGTTTTAATGGTGGACAGGACCACATGGCTTGAGTCCTGAACAGAAAAGGTGATCACATGCTTCAACGTTGGAGAGAAGGGAGGACTGAGATGCTGAGTCCCTGGTTTTATGCCCTCTCTGGCCTTTGATCTTGATCTTGAATTCTGATTGTCAGACTCCCATGGGGCCATGCAGGGGCAACTCTCTAGGCTGCATTTTGAATCCAGGTTTGGTTGAGTTCTCAGATGCCATGTGGTGAGTTGGGTAAAGGACCAATATTATCATGCCTTAATCCCATCTTCTTGGAGCTGAAGGGGAGAACTCTTTATTATGTAAAGGGACTGGCTTGGCCTTCTTAATGGCCCATTGACAAAGTGGATGGGGGCAGGAAGCTGCAGGGAGCTATTCTCTCTTTAAAACATGTTTCTTCCTTTTCACATCCAAGGAAATATAATATTCTGCCATTTCAATATTTCCTAGGATATTTCATTTTTCTGGGAGAGGGCTGGGTGATAATTTTCCACACCTCCTTCAAAGGCTTTTCTGGGCTGGGATCTTAAAGCACTTGACTTCCATGATAAATTGCTAGGAAACAATTTACCACTTTAGAAGCCCTATTTTGGATTTAGGCCTTCCTCCAACTTGGTCCCACTTTAGCCCCGTGTTTTGTCTAAACTGACCTTATCAGAGGTCTTGATCAGGCCACTGCTTCCACACAATCTTTGCATGAGGAGGTCTTGGAGGACCTGGTTTCCCCTGATGACCTCCCTGAGACCTCCCTGTTTTTACTTACTCTTCACACCTTCCTGCCTGGTGCATCCACCTATGGACTAGTAATGAGCAGAAAGAACACTGCCCACCCAGTTTTGTTGTTCCTTTCCATTTTCAGCTGATTCAAAAAAGGAAGAAAAATCTAACAAAAAATCCCTGCAGGTTACATGTTTTAGAAAGATACTAAGAACATGTAGTGAGAGCAGCCAGAAGGAGTTCTATATATTGTTTGTCACTCTAATTATCTCCTTGTCACCCAAACTCTTTAATCATTCTGTGCTTCACATGATGCCTTGCCTTGCAAATAATTAACTACGATAATTCATTCTTAATCTTGCACATTCTCCCTCAGTTTGGTTACCCAATTTTGTAGCCCCCTCAGTTCCCATTTTTCTCCCCCCTCCTCCTTTTGAAAGCATGCATTTTGTATTCCAATTTTCTGTTTTATTAACAGACAAATTTTTTTAGTTAGCCCTTCTCAAGTAGCTTTTCCCTGCTACAAATCACTAACTAGATTTTTACTGTGTCAAATTATAAATAACACAGTTGGATGATTATATACAGTCAAGTTAGTGTCAGCTCTTAGCATTACAGGTAGTTCTTGGCTTACAACAGTTCATTTAGTGACCTTTCAAAGTTACAATGACACTGAAAAAAGTGACATGACCATTTTTCACACTCATGACCATTGCAGCATTTCCATGATCATGTGATTTACATTCAGATGCTTGACAACTGGTTCATATTTATAACAGATGAAGTGTCCTGGGGACATGTGATCACTTTTACAACCTTCTGACAAGCACAGTCAATGGGGAAGCCAGATTCACTTGATAACCATATTACTACCGTGTTTCCCCGAAAATAAGACATGCCCTGCTAATGCCCAATCGGGCTTTTCAGAGCATGCGCCATAATAAGCCCTCCCTCGAAAATAAGCCTGCCCCCAACTATTGAAGCGAATGTGCAACCAGTCCCTGCCATTACCACTGTACCACCTACCAGTACAGCTTGTGGGGCAAAAAAAGGGCTTGCCGGAAAAACAGCCACAGGTGAAGCAAAGTGCTTCCACCTCCCGCCCTTCCCTCCCGCGCAAAAAGAGCCCGCTGCAAAAACAGCAGCAGGTGAAGCAAAGTGCTTCCACCCCCCGCCCTTCCTTCCCACGCAAAAAAGCCCGCCGTAAAAACAGCAGCAGACCAGCAATGCGATCACCCTCTCCCGCTTGTTCCTTCTCGCGCAAAAAAACACCGCCCACCCAATGGTAAAGGGTTCCCTTCCCCTGCCTGGTTCCCTTCCCCGCTGTCCCTTTAGCGAGGGGTGACAGGTGGAGGGGAGGAGCAAGGCACGCCTCTTACCTTTCCAGGTCCGTTGCATTCCTCACCCTTTTCTCCAGTGAATCCCCTTGTAAAAAAACCTCGTGACTGCAACTCACAATGTTTTTTTTACAAGGGTCTTCACTGGATGAAAGGGCGAGGAATGCAACGGACCTAGAAAGCTAAGAGGCACACCTCATGGCCCAATACCACTCAGCTCACCACAATGGTAAAGGCAGCTACCTGGTTCCCTTCCCCACAGTCCCTTTAGCGAGGGGTGGCAGGTGGGGGGGGAGAAGCGAGGTGCGCCTCTTACCTTTCCAGGTCCGTTGTGTTCTTCGCCCTTTCGCCCATTGAAGTCCCTTGTAAAAAAAACCTCGCAAGTTGAACTCGTGTTTTTTTTTACAAAGGGATTCATTGGATGAAAGGGCGAGGAACGTAACGGACCTGGAAAGGTAAGAGGCGCACCTCGCTATTCCCCCCTCACCTGCCACCCCTCGCTAAAGGAGTCCATCAATTCACTCCATCACCCTCCTGTGATGACCCAAATCCATCTGAAAGCAATCCAGATGACAACCCGCTGGTAAATGAACCAATTCAACCACTCACCCTACCTCTAAGACTGTTTATCCCAAGCCAAGGGAAGGGGGACAAAGTATCAGCACTGCTGGACTCAAGGTGTACCCGGTGCTTAATTAGCTCCACCCTGGTAGGAAGGCTAGGGATCCACCTGAAACTAAAAAACCACATTGCTTTCTGCCAATTCAATGTGTCCATAGCGGTGAGGGGGGGAACAGCAATCTTTGCCATAGAATTCTTGCAAATAAGCCTAGGACACCATGATGAGACTTTAACCTTCATAGTAGTCCCTGGAATGGAATGGTTGCTAGTCCTGGGACTCACATGGCTGAAAAAATGAAACTCTAGAGTAAATTGGAAATGGGACCATAAATTTCCAAAAACACATGACATGAAAAGCAGAAAAAGAAAAGGGGGAGGAGAACGAAACAGCAATGTGCCAAGCACATCCGAGCTGTGGTGACCTCAGGCATCCCAAAAGAATATTGGCACATAGCAGAGGTTTTCAGCGAAGAGTGCTCAGATGAACTACCCCCCCCCCCCATGTTACAGATTGCACTATCGAGATCTTACTAGGGGCTAAACTACCAAACCAAAAATGTACTGTATGTCCCCTAGAGCAGTGGTTCTTAACCTGGGCGATATGGCCCCCCAGAGGGTGATTTCATTTTTCGGGGGGGATGGAACGAAAATGGGCGATGTGGGGGCCAAGGAATGGAAGATGGGCAATATGGAGGCGATGGAGCGAGAAGTTTCGGGGACACTTTTGAGACTTTTTTCATACAGTGAACCACTGTATATCTGTCGTAAAAAAACATCAGATCGCTCACCATTAGTGGATTGAACTGTGTTTTAAAATGTTCCTGCAGCTAGCTTCAGTACAGAACACCGTACATATGTGAATAAGCATCGCTCATCTTCATGCGGAGAAACACTGATTTTACCAGCAGTGAAACAGATTGTTGCCACCATTTTGGGGCCCAGCGCAAGCACTTTCACACAATCGATTCCTTTGAGCAATGACACTGTATCAAAAAGAATTGATGAAATGGCTGCTGAAGTGGAAGAAAGGTTTATTGACACCTTGAAAAGTACAGAATTTGTGATGCAGATTGATGAGTCAACAATTCGTGAAAATGAAGCCTTGTTATTGGCTTATGTCTGTTTCATCAATGGAAATGAAGAGATCGGGGAATAACTGTTATTTGCTCGAAATTTAGCCACCGACACAAAAGGTTTTTCAATATTTAAAAAGGTTGAAGAGTTTTTTAATGAGAAAAACATCCCTTTGACGTGCAACCGACGGAGCTGCATCCATGGTTGGACGATATTGCGGATTTCAAGCTCATCTAAAATCAGTTGTACCTGGAGTTATGACTGTCCATTGCGTTGTTCATAGACAGCACCTTGTCTCAAAAAAATTGAGTGGCCGTTTGCACGAGTCTATACGTTATGTCATTAACACTGAATAAAATTAAGTCAAATGCCTTGAACAACCGACTTTTTCACAAGCTTTGTGAAGAATATGACGAGGAGTTTGAACGTCTCCTTTTGCACACCAAAGTAAGGTGGCTTTCAAAAGGAAAGTGTTTGCGGCGATTCCATGAACTTTTTGACACAGTTGTTGAATTTCTTTAATCCATTGATCCAAATCTAAGCAGTTCTCTTAAATTTCGACGTCTGGATGTAACTTATCTCGCTGATGTTTTTGACAAAGTGAATGAAGTGAACGTAAAGCTGCAAGGAGATAAAATCAATTTTCTTAAGGCCAAA
Organism: Thamnophis elegans; assembly: GCF_009769535.1. Taxonomy (NCBI): domain Eukaryota; kingdom Metazoa; phylum Chordata; class Lepidosauria; order Squamata; family Natricidae; genus Thamnophis; species Thamnophis elegans. Next base: position 34,995,382 of record NC_045543.1, read on the forward strand.
GGAGTAATCTGCTCATTTATTTCAAAATTGGACCTCCTTGCAAGCAATATGAGTCGCCAGGAGCTGTATCAATTCCCAAGCCTTGGTAATGAACGTCAACTCCAAGCAGAAGATTTGGACTTTTTTGCTGCCACTTGAAGCAACTAAAAGAAGATATGGAAACCAGATTCTAAGATCTGATAAATCTGGAAGTGCCCACTTGGGTGCTAAATCCTTTCACAGCAGACTTTGCACAACTTCATCCCAAACTGCAAGAGCCACTGACAGATCTGAAATACGACTGTGAATCCCAATCACATTTTCAGAGTTACAGCTGCGAAGCTTTTTGAGTGAAAATGAGGAACACTTACCCAATATTGTGGGAGGAAATTAAGTTGCTTCTTTTTAGCCTTTCCTTCCACTTACTTAGTGGAGAGGGGCTTCAGCGCCGTCCAATAGATCCTTTCTAAGTCAAGGAACATGTTGAAGATCACTGAGCGCGGCGATTTAAGAATGAAATTAACAAAAATGGTTCCATACATCAAGAAATTGGTATCAGCACACCAAACACAAGGCAGCCATTGAAGTTCTTTTTTTGCTTTTTGTGTACATACATTTTCTTAATAATTGTCTCAGCTCTTATCATTGTATTTGCTTGCATTGGATGTCACGTTCCAGTTTGAGTTTTCGGCTTCATTTTCGAATTCTTGTTGTGCTCTGTAAAACATTTTGTGTGTCTCTTTGTATTGTACTTTTTTAGCATGCACTCCAGTTCAATATTATATTTTCTCTGTTTTATGGTTTCAATTTTTTTTGTTGTGCTCTGTGTAAACTTTTTGTGTAGATATATATTTTTTTCTTTAGTTTAAGGCATTAAATTTGTCGCTATGATTTTTGTTGCTTTCCTTCTATAAAAAAATTCTTTGTGTCTTTTTAACCCTTTTTACAATGTGCATGAATATATATTTTGCTCGAATCTCAATTTCGTTTCAGAGTTTTCGTCTTGAAATTCTTAGTTCCTGCATTGTGGTTTGTTCTTATCCCTTTTTATGTTTCTTTTTGCATCTTAAAATTCACTTGTAATTAAATCATTAAATGTTACTGTTTTTTTTCGGGCATTTCATTTTCTTGCAATTGAATTTTGTTTTCAATGGTCATTGCATTTAAGTGTCTTGAATAAATAAGACAATAATGAAATACATGTATGATGAAGTTTGGAAGTAAAGTGATGGGTAGCGTCAGAATTTTTCACACAGTTGAGATATGGGAAAAAGACTTGAAATAAATTATTTGCATCAATATGTCCTGATGACAATTTTAAAGAAAACAAAAAATGTATTTGCATAAATTGAAGAATTATTTCCCTGTGTTTTGATTGAGAGGTTATGTTGGGGGAGGGGGCGATGATACCTTCCTCAATGACTCAAGGGGGCGATTCTTTCAAAAAGGGTAAGAATCACTGCCCTAGAGAACTCAAAGAACTAAGGAAATTCATTGACAAAAACCTACAAAGGGGTTTTATCGAATCAGCTCGACCAAAGATTGCGGCCCCAGTCCTATTTCTTTACGCTTTTGCATGGACCACCGGAATTTAAACACTGAGTGTAGAAAGTGTGTACCCCCTTCCCTTAATGAAGGACTAGTTAGTTTACCTGTCCAAAGGAAAAATCTTTTCTAAACTAGATTTATGTGAGGCGTACTACCGCATTAGAATAAGGGAAGGGGATGAGTGGAAAACTGCTTTAAATACAAAACAGCCATTAGGTTGTTATCAATTTAAAGTACTTTCATTCAGATTACAAGGGGCCCCAGAGGTTTTCATGCAATTGATAATGGAAGTTCTACATGAACATTTGTTCAAAGGGGTCCTTGTTTACCTGGATAACATTTCAATATACACAGAAACAAAAGCAGAGCACATAAAACTGATCTGAGTGGTTCTAAACAAACTCCACTTCGTAAAACTGTACAAACTGTGCAAAACTCTGCAAATGTGAGTTTACCACTTTTCAAGTGGCCACTGGCTAGCAATTCAACCCCATGCCTGAGCTGCCCACAGAGGACCCAAAAATCCCCTCCCTTGGATTAACGATGTGGATTAACAATCTACAAGGTACATGGCCTGTTGTCAGATTGGCCCTACAAGAGGCTAGGGCAGCTTTCAAGGCCCAAGCAGACAAAAAGAGGGCTGAATCAAAACCATTCAAAGTGGGAGACAGAGTCTACCTCTCCACCAAATTCTTACAGTCACTTCAACCCTCAAAAAAACTGGGGCCAAAGTTCATATGCCCCATCACAAGGATTATAAATCCAGTCACTGTGGAACTCCTCCCCCTCCCCAAAACACTTAGACAGGTTCACCCCATTTTTCATGGTAGCCTATTGAAACCGGAGGTGACCTCCACCCTTAGATCACCTTCACCTTCACCCACACCCACAATCCCCATTATAATAGAAGGTGAACAACACTTTGAAAGCAAAGAAATCCTCAATTCACACATAAACCACTGGTCCACCCAGTACCTGGTGGCATGGAAACACCTCCAGCCTCCCAAAATGAATGGGTGCCCAAAATATATGTTAAGGCTCCTATGCTGTTAAGGAAATTCCACCTGCAATACCCATCTAAACTCTCCTAATTATTCATTGTGTTTTGTATTTTCTAGGTGGATTATCCCTTTTTAAAGACATATCTGAGTTTGAGTTTTTGAGTTTTTGAGTTTGAGTTTTATTAGAATTTGTAGGCCGCCCTTTTCCCTGAGGGGACTCAGGGCGGCTCACATAAAACTGGGAAGGGGGGAACACAAACATCAAGATAGAAGACATATAATAAGGCAACATACATTCATCATTCGGGAGGGGTAACTATCCTTATCCCCAGGCCTGACGGGCGAGCCAGTTCTTCAAGGCTATGCGGAAGGCTTGGACGGTGGAGAGGGTACGAATCTCCACGGGGAGCTCGTTCCAAAGGGCCGGGGCTACTGCTGAGAAGGCCCTCCTCCTTGTGGTTGCCAGCCGACACTGGCTGGCCGATGGAATACGGAGGAGGCCTAGTCTATGGGATCTTATTGGTCGCAGGGAGGTAATTGGCAGAAGGCGGTCTCTCAAGTATCCAGATCCACTGCCATGTAGGGCTTTATGGGTGATTAATAGCACCTTGAAGCGCATCCGGAGATCCTGACATCTGATATGTCAGATCCGTGAATCTGCCATTCTTCAGGGGAAGAGGGGGGCCCTATACTTCCTTTAGACTTTTCTATCCTTCTTTCCTATATATCCTGTACCATGTAATTAATTGCTTTATAGCTTCTAGCCTGGCACCTAGAGGCCTGGCATTTTCTCATCTTTTGGGGAATGTGTGGGGAGGGAGGGCCATGTGGACTGCATCGCTCAGGAAACAACCCTAAGAAAGTCTTCTTATCTATTTCCCAAGCGTCTGTTACAAAAACATTTCCACACCTGCTGATTGACTGAATCCACATTAGACTGTTGGGAGGGGACTCTCTTATTCCTATTGTATTGCCTTAAGGACCCCAGATCCTGCTTTACTTTTGCCCAGCTATCACTCCTTTTTCAATAAAAGGTTCCTTTTGAAATGTTAAGTTTCAAGAGTCTTTACTTCCTTGATTAAGGAGGGGAGGCCAGGCCTTACACTTAATTATTGTAAAACCAAATAAATTCAGTTAACATGATGCTTTTGAAATGTTTTCTTTCTATCACATGTTTGTGTAACACCAATATAGAATCAGTGCTAAGAGTAGGAAGCAACAAAGGTGCTTACCTTCCAGGTCCTTGGATGGGACACAACATAGAGAGCCAGGAATTGGAAGCTAAGTAGATTAGTCCTTGGATGCAACTCCACTAGGAGATCCAGGACTGGAAGTTAAACAGATTAGTCTTTGGATGGGACACCACCAGGAGATTCAGGACGTGGAAGATAAGCAAATTATTCTTCAAATGGGACTCTTCCCCAGCCCCTCAGCAAGAAAGAACTTTTCAGAAGAGCTGGGCAAGTTTAAAATTGGAGATGAGAAAAGGGGGAGGAGGAAAGGGTGCAGGGACCCCCTTCCCCTTAGAGAAGAATACTTGGTTTTTGTATACACCTGGACAAGAAATGAAGGACAACACAGACACACACACCTCTTCCCTCTCTATGCTAATGAGAAAGGGCAAAGGTAAATTTTTCAGAGGAGGGAGAGAGCAGCGGAGAATGTTCTCCCTTGCCGCTGGCATTTGACGAGTTGTCTGCATGGCGAATTGTCCTGCGTGGAAAGTCGACCAGGGCAAGTAACCCCATGGTAAATTGGCGGGGGAGGTCACCAGGGAGGGGGGCAGGGCATCCAGAGTGTGGGGAATCGCAGCCGTGGTAAGGTAACTCTGGTGAGTTGTCCTAGACTTGCCTACCACTAGGGTCCCAACTGGAAAGAAAAATATCATTCATTCCAGTTGCAGTTTTCTCCAAAGCAGATAGAAGATGTAATCTGGAAATGGTCCCCCTGAGCAGTTGTCATGATATACAACGGAAGATGCAGCATCCAATAGCAGTAGACTTATATACCGCTTCATAGGCCTTTCAGGCCTCTCTAAGCGGTTTACAGAGAGTCAGCATATTGCCCCCAACAATCTGGGTCCTCATTTTACCCACCTCGGAAGGATGGAAGGCTGAGTCAACCCTGAGCCGGTGAGATTTGAACCGCTGACCTGCTAATCTAGCAGTAGCCTGCAGTGCTGCATTTAACCACTGCGCCACCTTGGCATCCAGAGCCTTTTAGAGTTTCTCCAGTATTAAAAGGGCTTTGATTTGGGTTGAGTGACAATTTGCAAGCAATCCCTTACACTCCATAGATGTAAGAGAGCATTTGGAATATTCCACAATATTCCAAGTGCCACAAAAAGTACTTTGCAGGTAAAAGCTATGAATTCTATCAGTGAAACTTGAAAAATTAGAATATCGTGCAAAAGTTCATTTATTTCAGTAATGCAACTTAAAAGATGAAACTAATGTATGAGATAAGACTCATTACATGCAAAGCAAGATAGTTCAAGCTGTGATTTGTCATAATTGTGAAGATTATGGCGTACAGCTCATGAAAACCCAAATCCACCATCTCAGAAAATTAGAATATTACATGCAATCAATAAAACAAGGATTGTACATAGAACAATATCGGACCTCTGAAAAGTATAAGCATGCATATGTACTCAGTACTTGGTTTGGGCCCCTTTTGCAGCAATTACTGCTTCAATGTGGTGTGGCATGGAAGCTATCAGCTTGTGGCACTGCTGAGGTGTAATGGAAAACCAGGATGCTTCAACAGTGGCCTTCAGCTCTTCTGCATTGTTCGGTCTCATGTCTCTCATCTTTCTCTTGGCAATGCCACATAGATTCTCTATGGGGTTCAGGTCAGACGAGTTTGCTGGCCAATCAAGCACAGTAATCCCACAGTCATTGAACCAGGTTTTGGTGCTTTTGGCAGTATGGGCAGCTGGAAAATGAAGTCAGCATCCCCATAAAGCTCGTCTGCGGAAGGAATCATCAAGTGCTCCGAAATCTCCTGGTAAACGGCTGCGTTGACCCTGGTCTTAATGAAGCACAGTGGTCCAAAGTCCTGTTGCTCAGTGGTCCAAAGTCCTCTTTTCTCATGCTTCATTAAGACCAGGGTCAATGCAGCTGTACTGAGTATATATGCATGCTTATACTTTTCAGAGGTCCGATATTGTTCTATGTACAATCCTTGTTTTATTGATTGCATGTAATATTCTAATTTTCTGAGATGGTGGATTTGGGGTTTTCATGAGCTGTATGCCATAATCATCACAATTATGACAAATCACAGCTTGAACTATCTTGCTTTGCATGTAATGAGTCTTATCTCATATATTAGTTTCACCTTTTAAGTTGCATTACTGAAATAAATGAACTTTTGCATGATATTCTAATTTTTCGAGTTTCACCTGTATATCTTGTAAAAGGCTCAAATTGAATTCTGAAAAAGAAACTATATACTACTACCATGTTTTCCCATAAATAAGACAGGGTCTTACTTTCTTTTGAACCCCCCCCCGAAATAAGTGCTTGGCCTTATTTTCGGGGAGGTCTTATTATTTTTGAGGTGCAGGAGGCGGCGAGTGTGATCACCTCATGGCTGCTGCTATGTTGCAATATTTTCAGGGAAGGCTTATTTTTTGGGGGGAGGGCATATTTTAGTGCACGCATCAAAAGCCCAATTGGGCTTATTATCTGGGGAAGTCTTATTTTCAGAGAAACAGGGTAGTGTTCCTACTACAAATAATTGATTCTGAAGAAGAGAGATGACATTTTTGAAAATAAGCTACTATTTATTCTCATGTTTCATTTATCTTTGGGCAGGAGCCAAATCCAAATGATAATTCAGTCACTTCTTATAATTATCTTGATATTGCTTTAAGGCAAAGACAAGCAATCTTCAGCATCTCTTTCTGGAAGGACAAAAGGAAAAGAACAGGAAAATCATTTTTCAGACTTTCTTAATGCCTTCAGCATAATTAGAAATCTTTCCTATGTAACTAATTATCATAGATGACCCTACTTTTAATATATTCTCCCCATCACAGTCTTTGCCCTCTAAATAAAAATGTGACCTATGGATGTCATTGCTACCTTCATAATCTTCTGTCACTGACATAATTTATCTGAAAAGGCAACAGACTGTGACAGAACACCATAAAGGAGGATCCTGAGTGAGCATGAAATTCTGTCATCAGCAGTTATTGCAGTTAGCTAAGAAAATTTTTAGAGTAACCTATTTATAGTATAATTATTTTGTAAGATTTCATTTTCATTCAAAATTGTTTAGGAAAGAAGCCTCAACAGTAAACAATTGTGTAGAATCAGAAAATACCTGAATCAGAAAGGCCCAGCTAAACCCAATCTTTTTAGATTATTGGGTCTAAAACTTCAGTTGTAGATTTTCTCAGAATTATAGTCATTCAAATATAATTTGGAGGAACATTGTAATGCCTGGATATGGTAGGTAGTGAATGGAATAACAGTTCCACACTGCAAGCAACTTTGAAAGATACACTGATGATACCCAATGATATATTTTAATTCCAGGTCCAGTTCTTGCCATCGTATTTAAGAAAGACATTGGCAGTCTGAAACCTGCCAATCTTACATTCTGTGATTGAAGAAGGCTGGTTTTATGGTTAACAGAAATGACTAATGTCCCCTTGTGGAAACTTTGTGTACATAAAAATGTAGTAATAAGGCTTCTACTAAGGAAACTCTCCAAGAGATATGTACAATTCTAAATCAATCCCAAGTGTTCCTTTTCTGAGATGATGACCATGGAGCATGGTGTTTTATAGCTCCAGCACATTCATATGATACTGATTTTCTGAATACATTTCAGGGAGGCTTTTAGACACATCCTCATTTTGTGGATTTAGGAAGAGACTAAAGCAAAAAAGCCCATACTTTTTAGTTACCAGTAGTTTAAAAATGACAATAATTGATGGCTTTCTGGTTTCTATATGCTACATGGGCATCCTTTTTTGGATAGCATATAATTTTGTCCTTATTTCATTATATTTTTGAAGCATATAGCAATAGGCATTGTCCAATCTTTTTGGTGCAAATAACTTGCCAAGATAAAATATTTCTTACTACCTGCAAATATTTATAATCAGTAAATGCATACTGTGTGGGAAAGGTAATGTGATTCAATATTTCAGCATTTTTAATTCTTTCTGCACAAAACCAGGTCATCTGTCTGATTTGATACATGAAACAAGATCATTCTCTTATTCATTCATATTGCTAGTTCATTGCATTATGAATACTGCATTGCATTAGGTTACAAGGAATATAGTTTTAGTTTAGAATATGGTCAGAGAATTGAGGTGATCTTTTAAGAGATCCATGTAAATGTAGTGAGTGACCCCATTGATTACTGCTGGAAACATGATGAAATCAAATGTTAATGTTAGCTAAGGGTATCAGAAATAAAATTTCAGAGAGGTTTTAAATCAAGAATGTACTTCAGTGATTTGCATTTAAAGTATAAGTCCAAACATAGATCAATAGCCTCTTGTTTTACTGCCAGTTTTACTATGTCCAAAGAAAATGTGAACCATGTTTGTAGACATTCATTTTGACATGGAGCTTAGAAAGTATGAGTGCCTGAAAAGATTTAAACAATCAGTTATTCTGTGATCAAAAGAAATACTTGGGCAGACTTATATTAGGCAAACTTCTAGTGAATCCTCCAATAATGAAAGTAATTCTGTATCCCATGATACAGAACCTGATATTTTGTTCAGTGATTTTAGGCAGACAAATTAAATACTGATTTACTGGTGTTACACAAATCACTGAAGGTCACACTCCACTTTGTTAATTAAAGTACTTAATATTCATATGCATATCAATCAAGAGCAAAACCTCAAAGGCCAGAATGTCATTATAATGTAGAACCGCCATTGGAAAGCAGTGGGACTGAGCTATATTATTACCCATGTTCCCTCTAGGAAATCCTCATGGGTATGTCTCATTGGAGATTCATTCTTACTCTCAATTTCAGAGAGCTAAAAAGTCCAGTTCAACTTTACAGCTGTCCATTATGGGCCAGTGTGCAACTCTCCCAGCCTCTCAGGCCTGAGGGTATGTGCAAAGTTTCATATATATAAGGACTTCAACAAAGGGAGAGGAGGCAGCAGCAGTAATGCCTTTACTGGCTCCTGTCACCCAACTAGTCATAGGAGCTGAAGGCCTGGTCCACATGCTCTGAGGAGAAACCTCTGTGAACCAAAGCAGTTTTGGAAGGCTTGGTGAAATGTCCTGGAGCTGGAGTCCAAACAGCTGCTGTGAAATCATTTATTGTACTTTATTGCTCTGATAGAATGCAAGCAACAGATTATTAATGTATTAATCAAATTTATACAGTGTCCATCTCACTCTTTATATGTGACTCTGATTATGTTAACTGTACAATAAAAACAAAAGGAAAAGAACCAGCTAAAGAACAGAAGAAAATAAGGAAGCTCCAGGGCCACTCCCTGAAATTAAAGAGAAGATTAAGGATTCCAAACAAATTCAACAAATTCAAACTGCTAGGTCCTGAACTGGCTCTAGGAGTAGTTAATTTTTCAGAAGAGACTAAAAGTAGTATATGTTTATCAAGTCCCATTGAGCAAGGATAAAAGAGAAACACTGGACTGTTGGAACAAGATGTTACTTTGGGCCAAATAACCCCACTTTTGCCATAGCCAGCAACTAAACAAGCAGCAGTGGATACCAGGATCTGCCACTCAATAGTGTTTCATTTCGAATCTCTTAAAAATCATACTGGATGAGTAATGGCACTTATTTCCAAAAGAACTCATTTATGCCTGTTTTTAGTGTGTAGCACAAAATACTTTCTACCACTCCAAAATCTCATTCACATGAGGGTCATATACAGGTAATCTTCAACTTATAACTATTTGTTCAGTGACCATTCACAGTTATGGGACAAGGAGGTGTATGCAGTGCGTTGGGCCCTACTTACTTGGCAGCATTTCTTGGAAGGGGCAAATACCCCTTTTGAACTATGGACTGAGCATAAAAATCTGGAAGCCCTAAAAACTCCATGTAGGCTATCCCCTAAACAAATCCATTAGGCTCAACACTTTAATCAGTTCAACTTTACCCTGCGTTATGTCCCAGGAGGAAAGAATTTTATGGTGGATGCTTTGTCTAGATTGACCCAATACAACAGCATTAATGTTGCAGTGGTGAGACCTGTTATCTCCTTGAAAAGGTAGCAGCCCTGGTAACCAGTGGAGCTAATGGGAAGGGGGAGTCTGAAATTCCAAATGAACTTTGTGAGAAGCTCAAAGAAGCACTAAAAGCTGATGAATGGCTTACCACTCAGAAAAATGACTGCACCATGTGTGAAGGACTGGCTTGGGTTGGGCCAAATTATACATGCCCTCAAGTGAGAGAGAGACCGTATTAAAGGGCACCCATGACTCTAAGTCAGCAGGACATTTTGGATTTGTAAAAAACCTACACTTGGGTAAGAGGCAGTTTTGGTGGCCTTCATTGAAGAAAGACATTGAAAGCTGTGTGGCCAGCTGTCCACTTTGTGCTGTGGCAAAAAGACCTCCAGAAAAACCCACAGGGCTTTTACAGACTGTGGCCAATCCTCAGGCACCGTGGAAAGAAATGTCTATGGACTTTATGGTGAAATTGCCTGAAAGTGGAGAAACACTCTTAGATTGTTACGGATCTTTTTTCAAAACAGGTGCACTTTGTTCCTTACCCCAAGATTCCCTCCATAAAGATGTTAGCTAAACTCTTTGTACAACATGTCTATAAGTTGCATGGTGTACCTGAGTGCATTATTTCTGATAGAGGGGTGCAATTTACATCACAGTTTTGGAAGGAATTCTTGAAGCTGTTGGAAACTGCTCAGGTCTTTTTTTTTTTTCTTCTTTTATTCTTTTTTTTTTAAAAAAAAACAGAACTTTTTTATTTTTCTTTAAAAAAAACACAAATATGTCATCATTTGTCAATCATTAAGACATTGAAGTACAATTTTTTTTGTTGTGTGTGCCCCTCCCTCCCTCCCTCCACCCCCCACCCCCCCTCCTCCTTCCCCCCCGACTTCCCAGAACCCGTACACGGTATGGATTTTTAACTAACACAGTCTAAAATCTATTGAGAAAAAAGAAATAAAGAAATTAATGACATTCTAGATTGACCTTAGCTTCTTCTTACTGAACTGACTTTTAACAGTTTAAATCATTTCTGATCTTAAGCATAGGCTAACTGGAATTTCTTAGTCCCGTATTTATTTTGTATATAGTCAATCCATTTTTTCCAGTCTCGTTTATATATCTCATTTGAATGATCTTTGAGATATGCCGATATTTTAGCCATCTCGGCTAAGTTTGTTACTTTCAATGTCCATTCTTGGATTGTAGGCAAGTCTTCCTTCTTCCAATATTGCGCCACCAACAGTCTTGCTGCAGTTATCAGGTGCAGAATCAAATTGGTCTCTACCACTGTAAAGTCAGTACATATACCTAGTAAAAATAACTGAGGAATAAACTTTATCCTTCTTTTAAAAACATTTTGCATGACCCACCATATTTTTATCCAAAATGCCTTAACCTTTTGGCAGGTCCACCATATATGATAATATGTAGCATCGAGAGAACCACACCTCCAACATTTAGGCTGTACATTCGGATACATAGAAGCCAACTTTTTAGGATCTAAATGCCATCTATAGAACATCTTGTAAAAATTTTCTCTCAGATTTTGAGCTTGTGTAAATTTCACATTTCTTACCCAGATTCTTTCCCATGTATCCAACATTATTGGTTCCTCAATATTTTGAGCCCATTTTATCATACAATCTTTAACTAATTCTGTTTCCGAATCCATCTGTATTAATACATTATATATCCTCTTTATATGCATTAAGCTTTGATCTCTTATTTGTTTAAACAGATTATCCTCAACTTGGATAAAACCAATTTTTTGATCTATTTTCCACCTAGCCTGTAATTGCCCATACTGAAACCATGTTTGAACTACCTTCTCCTCTTTTAATACCTCTAAAGATTTTAATTGTAATACCCCCCTTTCCGAGGTAAGAAGCTGTCTGTAAGTAATTCTGTCCTGTTTTTGTGCTGTATTCATATTTTCAATTGCGTGTCTAGGAATTGCCCACATGGGTATCTTGTCATTTAATTTATATTGGTATTTCTTCCAAACCCGCAATAAAGCATTTCTTAAAATATGACTTTTAAAATTCTTATCCAATTTTTTGTTGAATAACAGGTAAGCATGCCAACCAAATACCAGATCGTGTCCCTCAATATTCAATATTCTATCATTGGTTAAATGAGTCCAATCACTAATTACAGATAATGCCACTGCATCATAATATAGTTTTAAATTAGGTAGTTTCAATCCTCCTCTCTCACGTACATCTTGCATTATTTTCATCTTTACCCTTGGCTTCTTTCCTGCCCACACAAATTTGTTGATACCCTTCTGCCATTCTAAAAGGTTCGCATCTTTTTTAAGTATAGGTAACATTTGGAAAAGAAATAAAAATTTTGGTAAAATGTTCATTTTCACTGCCGCTATCCTACCCAGCAAAGATAAGTGCAATTTCTCCCATTTTTTCATCTCTGTCTGTATGCTATGCCAAAGTGGTTCATAATTATGCTTATATAATTTCCCATTTGAAGTTAAAATGTTAACTCCAAGATATTTGACTTTTTTAACTACCTCACATCCTAGCATCACTCCTAATTCTTCCTTTTGTTTAATATTCATATTTATAGCTAATATTTTGGTTTTTCCTAAGTTTATTTTAAAACCCGACACTTGACCATATTGATTAATCGTATTCATTAAAACCATACTGGATTCCTGCGATTGTTCCAATATTATGACCAAATCATCCGCAAAAGCGCGGACTCTATATTCTTGCTGCCTAATCTTGATCCCTTTTAAACCATCCAAGCCCCGTATTTTATTCAACAATACTTCCAAAGTTATAATAAACAATAATGGGGACAAAGGACAGCCCTGTCTTGTACCTTTTCCAATTTGAAAAGAGTCTGTTAAATTTCCATTGACTATAATTTGTGCTGTTTGCTGTTGGTATATTGCTTTAATTGACTGTAAAAAATTATCTCCTATCTGCATTTTTTGCAGTATCTTCAGCAGAAATTGCCAGTTAACTCGATCAAAGGCCTTCTCAGCATCCAAAAATATAAACGCAGCAGGGATCTGGTTGTTCTTTCCCAAATATTCTAATGCATTAATAATTAATCTAACATTACTTTTCATCTGTCTCCCTTGTATAAAACCTGTTTGGTCCATATGTATCAATTGTTGAATGACCAACATTAACCTATTTGCTAATATTTTAGTAAAAATTTTATAATCTACATTCAGTAATGAAATAGGTCTATAATTTTTGGGTTGAGTAGTATCTTGATCTTCTTTGGGTATCAAAGATATAAACGCTGTCTTCCAAGATGGAGGGACTTTACCTTCCGTTTGAATCATATTAAATAATTCTCTAAGAGGTTCTACCATTTCTAACTGTAAGTTTTTATAGTAAACCGCTGTCAAGCCATCTGTACCTGGTGCTTTCCCTGACTTTAATTGCTTAATTACCTGTAGGATTTCCCCCGAGGTTATTGGTTGATTCAATTTTTGCCTGTGTTCTTCTCTAACTGAAGGTATTTTCTCTTTGTCTAAATATTTGTCTATGTCTAAACCATTAATTTTATCCCCTTTATACAGTTCTGTAAAAAATTCCCAGAAAGCCTTTTGAATCTCTTCCTGTTGAAACACCTCCTTCCCTCTGTAAATCAGTTTAGATATATTTCGAGTTTTCCTTTTTTTCCTAATCTGATAAGCTAACCATCTTCCAGGTTTGTTTGCATTACAAAAAGTATTGTGTTTTGCATATAATAAATTAGTAGCTACCTGGTCAGAGATCAACATGTCAAATTGAGATTTTAATATGTTAATAGCTTCCTTAACCTTTGTATCGTCTGGGTTCATTGTTAACTCCAGCTCTTTTCTCTTAATTTCCTCTTCCAGTTCTGTTCGTTTTAACCCTTGCTTATTTCTATGTGTTTTATTTATATTCATCAAAACTCCTCTCATATACGCTTTGCTTGCGTCCCATACAAATTCCATAGATGTACCCTTATTCATATTCAAAACAAAATATTCAGATAGTAATTTTTTACAATCATTAATATACTTTTCATATCTAAATAAGTTTTCATTCAATCTCCAAGACCTTCTTGCCTGCACTACCCTTCCCAACTCCATCCAAACTGGGTTGTGGTCCGAAAGGACCCTAGCTGCAATCTTTGTTTTCTTGACCCTAGAAAGCAAATCATTAGTGGTTAGGATAAAATCAATCCTTGAAAGGGATTGATGCCTGTCCGAGAAGAAAGTGAAGTCATATTCCTCTGCATTTCTTTCTCGCCAAATATCTCTCAATTCAAAATCATCCATAATGTCAAAGAAAGATTTGGGTAACTTTGCTCGCATCTTGGTATTTAGGCGGGAAATCTTCTTATCTCTCTTAGTATCTATCACTCCATTCCAGTCACCCAATAGTATACAGGAACTATAGTCCCACTGTACTAATTTAGCATGAAGATTTCTATAGAATCTATCTTGCTGTTGATTGGGAGCATAAATTCCCAAAAGTAATGTCTTTTTCCCTTCTAAGATTAAGTCTAAAGCAATATATCTTCCGAAGGGATCTGCTTCTATTAATTCAGCTTTCATATCTTTTCTTAAGTATACAACTATACCATTCTTCTTTTCCATAGCAGAAGCTGCAAAATGTTGACCAAGTTTTGAGTTGATCAAATATTTTGATCAGTTGACTTGATATGAGTTTCTTGCAAACAAATTACATCGTTCTTAAACTGTTTGAGATAATGAAATATTTTCTTCCTCTTCTGTGGAGAATTCAGTCCGTTGACATTCCATGTTAAAATCTTAGTTGTCATCTTTGGTTGGTTGAAGCATTTTTAGAGCTTCCTGCACGGCCTGTTTAACCTTAGGTCTAGCTCCTCCCACTGCTTCCAGATTTGTTATTGTAGTTCCTTGATCGATGGCCGATGATTGTTGATGCTGTTGCTTTTTAGCTTGTTTCTCCATACGTCTAGTAGTCATGCGGCTAGGTCTTAGTTCCATAGCACCTTGCACTTCTAGAGAAGAGAGATGCTCCATCTTGTCTGGTGGTTGTGTAGTTTGCTGTCTATCCTGTCCTTCTTGTGGTCTTTCTCTGGGTCCAGATGGTGCAGGGTGTCCGGCCTTCAATATATTATAATAAAAATCTCGGGCTTTCCATACAGAGTTGAGGCGGTACCTTTGCTTATCAAATGTAAATATGATGCCAAATGGCGCATCCCATCTATACTGTATCTGACGATTTCTGAGTTCTTCGACCAAAAAAGCGTAGTCTCTCCTGGCTCTTAACATTTGAGGTGGTATCTCTTTCAAAACAGCCAGGTCTTGACCGCCAATTTGAAGCTTAGTGTTATAAGACGCTTGCAGTACCATATTTCTAAGCTCTCTTGTAGTAAAATATATAACGATGTCTCGAGGAAGCTGCTTCTGCTTTGCCAGCCAGGAGTTAACGCGGTAAGCTTTGTCAATTTGCCAGTCTTGGTTGGTCCCTGGTCTTCCCATCAGGCGATCAAAAGCTTCCGATAGGATCTGTTTCAGGTTCTCCTGTTTCTCCTCACGCAGCCCCCTTACTCTTAATGCGAACTCCATTTGTCGGTACTGTATCATAATAATTTCTTTTTCAGCATTTTCCACTTTTTGTTCCACCACCTCTGTTTTCAATGTCAAGTTAGCATTGGCATCATTAAGAACCTCTAGAGTATCTTCCATTCCAGAAATATGTTCTGTTAATACAGTTACAAGACTCAGCATGTCGTCTCTAATTTTATCAACCTTAGCGTCAAATTTCTCATACAGCTCCTGTTTAAGTCCTTTTATTTCACTTTTAATTTCTTCTTTCATTTCTTTTATTTCCTCTTTTCTCTCCTCTCTATTATCTCTAAACTTATCTTCCATTTTAATTGTCTGTGCATTAAGAGCCTCGCTTAGATTACTCAGGAAAAATTCTTTCGTTAACACATCCCCAGCAGGGGGCGTAGGAAGCGGATGCTGCAGCTTTGTGCCAGGCACTGAAGATGTGCCCCTGGAAGTAGAGGGTGATGACTTCAAGTTAATATTTGGTTTTGAGGCCATTTCAAAATTTATCTGCCTGCAGTTAGTAGAACTCTATTGCCTGAATATGCAGCTTTAAGTAAAGAGGCTTTTATTTTGAAGTTTAAGGCTTAGCAAAACTTTCAGTGAGTAAACATTGTATCAAAACCGTTCAGCAGATTCATCACCATTTAACTTCCAAATAAGCAAAGTTAATGAAGGAGTAAAATTCTTCTATTGTGAAACCAAAACATATGATAAGCAATCTCTTTTGTTTTGAATTCTTGTGAGGATTAGCAAAAAGTGTTCGTTATTACCGGAGAAACCAGCCTGCTCGGCGCCATTTTAAAAGCCTCTAAGTAAATAATTTTTCGGAGGAGAAAAAGAAAAGAAGCTAAAATGTTGATAAACAATTATTGTCCACGCAGTAAACGGATTCAGCTCGTGATAAGATTAAATCAAACAAAACTTTGAGCAGAGTGGGGGAGACTTACTTTGTCCCTGCACAAGGCAGTTTGAAGTTCCCAGCACGGACAGCCGTTATGCCTTGGGCTAGCCCCCCTTTCCTTGCAAGCACAAAAGCTGCAAAAATCGAAGAGCATTTGCCAGCAAAACAGTTTCTTCTTTCCTTCTTG
The DNA here is from genome assembly GCF_009769535.1 of Thamnophis elegans. Classification (NCBI taxonomy): domain Eukaryota; kingdom Metazoa; phylum Chordata; class Lepidosauria; order Squamata; family Natricidae; genus Thamnophis; species Thamnophis elegans. The sequence goes on from NC_045543.1 coordinate 35,011,744, forward strand.
CCTGAAGGATAAGAAAACCTGATAAGACGTCAGATGGAAGATCCTCTAAACAGGTACGTAGCCAGGAATTCGGAGGCAGCTGATTTTTTGCTGCCTCCACCAGCAAGTCGAAACTGCTCAGGTCTTAAGCCCCTTCCATTAGCCCCAAACTAATTGGGCTTGTGAGAGAACTAACACAGTCCTGGAACAGTACTTCAGGTGCTAAATTAATTATCAATAGGACAATTGGGCTGACCTTTTGCCTTTCACAGAGGTAGCATACATTTAACAATTCTCTGCATAGTAGCATGGGGTTCACCCCATTTAAGGTGGCCTCCGGGCAGGACTTTGTAGCTATGCCAGAGCTGCCTGAAAAGAAACCACATGTATCATCAGCAGAGTAGATAGCCCAACTGCAGAACACTTGGCCAGTTGCCCGTAAGGAATTGGAGGAGGCATGTCAGGAACATAAAAAACAAGCTGACAAAAAATGTATGAAGACAAAGGATTTTCAAGTAGGTGACAGAGTTTACCTCTCCACAAAGTACTTACAGTCCACCCAACCATCTAAGAAACTTGGTCCTAAATATGTGGGGCCATTCCCAATTGTAAAAGTAATTAACCCCATCACTGTGTAATTGGAATTGCCCAAGAACTTAAAGCGTATTCACCCTGTATTTCATTGCAGCTTCCCCCTTTGGTATATTTTTATTATATCGAATAGACACACATACATACATATTTGCATATACTGTAGGAAAGGAAAGGAAAGGAAGAAAATGTAATTGAATTTTATGGTTGCATACAGTATTATACGTATAATGGCTGGTGAATTCTTCCATGCTTTTCCTTTTTTAAAAAATTCATGTTTTATTTGCAATTTTCTTTTCACGCCATACATATTTTGTGGACATGTATTAACTGGGTCAAATCTTTTTTAAACAATGCTAACAGAAACAATAAAAATACATATGCATACTCCTAGTCTTCCAACTTCTACAATACCATTCTCTCTGTCAGATCCCTAAAAAGTGATACTGCCATTCAATTGGGAGGAGGGGGCCTTGGACTCAATTTACTGGCAGTGCGTGTGACAACTGGTTTCCTGGCACCAGAACATGCAAACAATTACAAAGCTTCTTGGGATTCACCAACTTTTACCACCAGTTTATCCCCGCTTTTGCCCAGATTGCTCTCCTCATCACCAAGTTTTTAAAAACAAAAGGGGAGGGTAACCTGATATCAAAGCAGCCTTGAACTGGACAATGGAATGCCAAGCTGTATTTGAAAAACTTAAATGGCTGTTTTCAGCAGAGCCAATTCTAAAGCACCCGGACGCAGAGAAACCATTCTTCATACATGCTGATGCTAGCGATGTGGCAATAGGAGTGGTCCTGTTTCAGAAAAATGAGCAAGACCAATTACAACCATGTGCTTATACATCCCAAAAATTTAATGAATCCTAGCAAAGGTGGGCCATTTGGGAGAAAGAGGCTTCTGCAGTTCGGTGAGCTCTTTTAACCTGGAGGCATTTCTTAGAGGGGAGTAAGATCCTTTTTGAAGTCTGGATAGATCATAAAAATTTAGAAGCCCTAAAGACCCCAAGGAAACTCTCTCCAAAAGAAGTATGATGGGCTCAGCACTTTAAACGGTTTGAATTTATGCTCAGATATCTCGCCGGGGGGGGAGTATAATACAATAGTATGAAACCAGACGTAATGAAACCCATGATACAAAACAATCAACTAGCTGCTAAAGTAACCACCAGATCCCAGGCAAAACAAGACACTATGATAGACAATGACATCACCCAAACTTTTAAACAAGCTTTAGTCACTGATGAATGGTTTTTGAGCCACAAATCCAGCTGCCTGATGAAAGATAACTTAGCTTGGGTGGAAGGGAAGTTGTATGTTCCAGCTAGCCAAAGACTGCATTTAAAGGCAAGGTGCCATGACTCCAAATTAGCTGGACACTTTGGTTTTGTGAAAACTATACACCTAATTAAAAGGCAATTTTGGTGGCCATCATTAAAAAAGAAATAGAGAGCTATGTAGCTAGCTGCCCTATTTGTGCAGCAGCTAAAAGGCGCCAAGGGAAAATCCCAGGACTGTTACAGAGTATTGAGTATTGGACTCAATTTCACAAAAAGTACTGACACTGTACTGCTGTAGAGCTTTCTTCTTCCAGTAGATGTCTCTCCTCCTTCCAAGTCCAACATTAAATGGTCTGTCAAAAACAGCTGTTATCCAATAAATCTAGTTTAGAAATACAAATAAGCAAAAAAATTTCTGCTGAAAATCACCTTTCCAATTATTTAAGCTTTTTTACAGGCTTTCTGTATTTTAAGCCTTCCCTTGGGCATTTTTTTCACTTCTTAATTTTCAATTTTTAATCTTCTCCATGTGTCTAATCGCCATTTCTTTCATGCTTGGAAATGGTTCCACCACAAAACCGCGCTCAAATAAACCGCGCTCGACTAAACCGCATAGCTGACGTCATCAACAGGGCGACAACAGCGCGGAGACAGAAGCACGCTGTAAACACTAAACCTAAAATTAACCCCTAAACCTAACCCCCCTAAACCTAATCCTAAACCTAACCCTAACCCTTAACCTAACCCTAAACCTAACTCTTAACCTAAACCTAATCCTAATCCTAACCCTAACCCTAACCCTTAACCTAACCCTAAACCTAACCCTTAACCTAACCCTTAACCTAACCCTTAACCTAACCCTAAAGCTAACCCTAAAGCTAACCCTTACCTTAAGTTGAATTGGCTTGCTTTCAAAGCGCTATTTAAAGCGCCCTTCTTTCTCTGCACTGGCTGTTGTCGCTCTGTTGATGACGTCAGCAATGCGGTTTAATCAGGCGCGGCTTAGTCGGGCGCAGTTTTGATGGGTCATGCTTGGAAATTATCTTTTAAAATTCTTAAATATTAAGTCTTTAGAGTAAGTTATCTCACCCAGTTTCAATGCTCAAGATTGAAAAATTGGAAGCTGCCCACTGAGCAGTTAAAATTGGGTTTCCATTTGTCTCCTCCTCTAATTCAGACTCGGTAGTATGCCTCCCACAGGTTTAGTTTGGTGAACACCTTAACCTTGGCCAGATGGCATAGCATGACCTTCATTAGTGGCAGCGGATAGGTGTTTTCCACATATGCTGCATTTATTCATCTAAAGTCCATGCTTTTTCTTTTAAAAAGATGGCATGGACCCCCTAGATTTTGCTAGTTGTATGAAACCCCAGGCTAGGTTGGCATCAATGTAGTCTCTTAGCTTTTTCATCTCCTTGGGAGTCATAGAACACATTTTTGGTTTTGGAGTTTAGCCCCCAGCACAACCTCTTTTGCACAGTCTGTGGGTTGGTGGAGAGGTAGAGTATTGCATTCCTCTTCACTGAATGTCTCTGCTAAATCCCACTATTCTTTTGGTATCTGGAGAGTCCCGGGGGGGGGGGGAACGATGACTCCGTCATTACAGCAGCTTTCTCCCTTTGGTTAGTGTTGCTCAGCTGCTGCCAGGCTTTCCTTTCAGTTGAGGTTAGGGGTGGGTCTGGACCCACACCAATTTCAATTTTCAGTAACCCCCTTCCCAGGTGATCATTGGGCCCCATTTGCCACGCCAATCCCAGTCATTTTTGGCACCACTATGAATTCCAGCCCTTCCAGGGTTTGGCTGTGAGCCTGGTACTTCTATTCCCCTGACTCATTTAAATACAGGAGTCCCGTCAACCTCCACTCCAGGATCGTTGTTCTCGCCTCCCTCATGGACATGATTTGTCTCTTCCACATCTGGCCCTGAGAGGCTAGTTTAGCCTACAGGTGCTCCTCAGCTTGATAAAATTCCTTGGAAACCAGTGGTTGAACTTGTTCTTTTGCCCAGGCCCCTAGCTGGTATTTGACTTCAGCTATGGCCATTCACTCATGCATTGAGGAGAATGTCAGGCTCTCCTTGATTCCCCCCAGGCCCTGCCAGGGCCCAGCACTCCTCTGTTTTCTTCCTCCATCTTCCCTGAGACTTTTCCACTGCCCAGGTAGACCGGGTAAGCTACCGGAGCTCAAAACCCCGGACAGCAGCTCTGGTTTGAAGCCTTAGAGTTTAGAAAAGTTCTACAGATCAATTGGGCCTTTAAATGAATACCAATAGTAATACCCAGAACTTTTTTTTATCACAAATGACTTCATCTGTCAGAGAGTCATACTCACAGGTTGCAGCTTTTTTTTCTTAGCTATGTGACAAAACTGTCTACTGCTTCACCTTCTTCTTGCTTACAGCTGCCAAATATATATCTTTCATATATGACATTGGAGGCATCTAGAATGGCTTTAGTATCACTCTTTTGTTCCTCTGTAAGGGTTAAATTATGCTTATAAACATGGTTCCAAACATGCTCATCAGCCTCCTCAGTGTAGGGGCTTGTACTGCTGCTGGTTGTCATTTAAGCTTGTGGCTAGGAAGTAATTTTCAAACTCTGCTCTGAAGTTGTCTCACTTACTGCTGCAATCTCCACTCACCCTCATTGCCTCAGGCACTGATATGCTGTTAGCAGCTGCCATAATGCTGATTTTCTTGCTTCAAATGTTCGGCTTCCAGAACAGGACTGCAAGTGCTAGGCTGGCATACATCAAATGTGTAGAGACAGCACAGATTCAGATGCTTCTGACATCATGTTTCATGTGGATAATTAAAATGCTATACAAGCCATCATTGTACAGAACCATCTCGTTAGAGAGTGTAAAATACAACAGGAACAGGAAATGCATCATAGGAACAATAGAGGTGAATCCTAGAGTAGCAATGTAATACAGGAAACAACTATACTAGAGAGGAATAATAATGCTGCGTATAAGGTAGACATAACACCTGTAACAGGTGGCTGGGAGCAAAGGAGGCATGGCCAAGGATTGGTGACTAAATGTCCTATTCCATTGAGCTCAAAGGACTAAAAGTTTATTACATGTTACCTATGCACAAAAATTAGATCTACCAACAGTCAAGCCAAATTAGCACTAGATAAGAGTCTATGAAATTCATGGGGGGCTGTACCTGGTCTCTTGGTCGTAACAATCACAACAATTCCAAACTATTGGTGTGATTGACCCTGCCCTTGGAATCAACCTTGTCTTCTCCTACACCAAATTTTATTTTGCCTGAAACTACTATCTAAGATCAAACTTAATTCTGCTTCCATGTTGCTTCCACGTTGTTTATATTGTGACTTTTAATCTGTTTAAATACAGATTAAGTGAGACCTGCCTCAAAAACAGTAACTGTGAGAGGGACTTTGGAGTCCTAGTGGATGATCACTTGAATATGAATCAGCAATGTGCAGCAGCCAAAAGCTAAATACACTCCTGGTTAGTATAAACACATAGAATCAAGATCACATGAAGTATTATTACTGCTTTATAAAACCCTAGTAAGACACCATACTACAAAAAGATGTTGAGACTTTGGAAAATGTTCAGAGAAAAGCAACTAAGATGATCAAAGACCTGGAGACTATAACATGTGAAGAACAGCTGCAGGATTTGGGTTTGGCTACTCTAAAGAAAAGAAGAATAAGGGATAACATGATAGTAGTATTCCAGTATTTGAAGGGCTGCCACAAAGAAGAGTGGGTCAATTTATTTTCCAAAGCACCAGAGGGCAGGACAAGAAACAATGCTTGGAAACTAATCAAAGAGAGAAGCAACCTGGAATGAAGGAGAAACTTTCTAACAGTGAGGACAATTAACCAGTAGAAGAGCTTGCCTTCAGAAGTTGTGAGTCTTCATCACTGGATGCTAGAATAGACAGTCACTTATCTAAAATAGTGTAGGTTCTCCCACTTGAGCAGGCGGCTGGACTAGAAGACATCCAAGGTCTCTTCCAGCTTATTCTATTCTACTGTATGCATAATTAGAAACACAACTTGGCAAAGCACTCTGTGCCAACCTCTACTCACTTTTTGCAGGTCTCAGGTTACCGAATTCACAGTCTTCCTATAAAGTGTCTTAACTGCACTAAACTAGCTCTTTATTGAAACCAATAAATTGCACTGCTCATATAAAAGATACACAAACACTGAATATAGGTAAGTGGTATATGGCAGCTTCTCCATGGATGTGTAGCCATCTGACAGGCCTTTCGATAAAATATTTTAATGAAATTTTTCATTAAAATAATTCATATTTACTGATAAATAGATAACAAAAGTTTGAACTGCAAATTGCAAGTAAAGATTAGTGTAGTTGGAGTCAAGCAATGTTCACTATTTAGACTAGTTTCCATGATATCATTCTGAACCAGCTGGTTTAAGGAAATAGCATCCTAACCATTATTATAGCATTATATACTTTTGTTTTGTTTCTCTAGAATTAGAAATTTGTAATGCAACTTCAACTCCAGGCTTTAATTTAATAAGAAATCTAGTATTAAAATGTGAATTGTAATCATTTTTTTTCAAACCTGGCCACTATTAGCATCAAAGCCATTGTTCTTTATAATTTTACTGGAGGAAATCTTTCCTGCTGTTTCCCCTTTACCCAATCCCAATACAATATAAAAAAACAGGACAGGAACTAGTTTCTAAATGGTATTAGCAAATTAACCACAAAGATTGGCCTGTAGTCTAGATTCTTGGTCTGTATTATAACAATAACACATGGAAATTGTGTCCATTTTAAAGGCAGCAGGTGTTAGAACAATGAATGGCTACCTCCTTTGCATCTGGACCAGAAAAGCTGCTTCAGTGTTTACAAGAAATGTAACAAACATCCTGACCGTGGAACAGAAATACACAATTGCTATTCTTTTTTTCCGTTTTTCTCACACAGAAAGTTTTATTTATATTATGTAAATAAAAGCAGACTTGTTTGGAAGGAGGAGGAAACAATATTCATTTCCATATGGAAGTAAAAGCAATTTAGAGAGAAGGCATTCTCTTGTCAGATTAATTTGTTTTTTCCCTGCTTGGTTCATCCTAGATAATTCACCCTTTGACCATGCAACGGCACATTTTGAATCTTTGATGCAATTCAATTAAGCCAGTGGAAAGAAACCACATTTGAACCTACTGTTACACTAGTGCATCATTTCTCCCTCCAAAATGAAAAATACTGCCTGCTACACATAAATTTTAAAAATATTCAGGAGAAGAAAAGTGTAAAAGATAAGATTAGATTAGATTGGATTAGATTAGATTAACAGAGTTGGAAGGGACATTGTAGGTCATCTAGTCCAACCCCACACCGCCCAAACAGGGGACCCTACACTAGTGATGGTGAATATTTTTTGCCTCAGGTGCCAAAAGTACATGCATGTGTACTATAGTGCGCGTTCACGTGCCCACCCCCATAATTTAATGTCCCGCGTCATGCCCCCTGTGCACACGCGGATGGATTTCTTGGAGCCTGTAGAGGGCAAAAATGGTCTCCCCTGTCCCCCCAGAGGCCCTCTGGAAGCTGGAAATGGCCTGTTTTCTGACTTCCACTGGGCCCTGTAGGTCCGTTTTTTGCCCTGCCCAGGCCCCAGAGTCTTTCTAGGAGCCGGAGGGCAAAAACGGCCACCCCCACCTCTCAGAGGCCCTCCAGAGGCCAGAAACAGCCCGTTTTCTGACTTCTGGTGGGCCCGGTAGGTCCGTTTTTCACCCTCCACTGCTCCAGAGGCTTTCTAGGAGCCTGGGGAGAGCGAAAATGGCCTCCACTGCCCCCCCTGAGGCCTTCTAGAGGCCAGAAATGTTAAGTTCGTTATTAATTGAAGAGGCGTGAGGCAGCTGAGGTAAGAGAACAGCTATTTATTCAGTAGAACAGCAACAACAAACTATGTACAGAGATTCAGCACCATGCCCTGCTTGACAGCTATTTATACTAGAGCTGTCAAGCAGGGCAACCAATAGGAATGCTTAGGCAGCTTGCGCACAGCCAGCTGCACCTTAGCCAATCAGGCGCGGCTGAGCTGTTGCTGGCTGTCAGTCGTAAGTCAAGGACTTTAGGACCGGTTGCAAGTCGAGGACTTAGCAAGAAATATCCCATTTTTGGACTTCCAGTGGGCCCAGTAGGTCTGTTTTTTGCCCTCCCTGGCTCCAGAGGCTTTCTAGGAGCCGGGGGAGGGGAAAAAACAGCCCAACACGCAAACTGGAAGTTCAGGAATGGACTTCTGGGTTGCCCATTGGGCCTTTTTTCTCTCTCTGGAGGCTTCAGGAGGGTTCCCTGAAGCCTCCGGAGAGCAAAAAACAGCCCAACGCGCAAATCTGAAGTTTATTCCTCAGAAATGGCTCCGCATACCACCTGTGGCATGTGTGGCATAGGTTCGCCATCACGGCCCTACACCATTTCCGACAAATGGCAGTCCAATCTCTTCCTGAAAGCCTCCAGTGATGAAGCTCCCGCAACTTCCAAAGGCAAGCTGTTCCATTGGTTGATTGTTCTCACTGTCAGAAAATTTCAGTTTGCATCCATTATTCCTTGTCTGGCCTTCATAAAATCATTCTTCATAAATAGTTCTTAGACTGTTGTTTTTAAATGTCAGATTAGCCCACAATAAGGCTAGCCTTATTGCCAATTTGATCCTCAAAGCGGAGGCTGATCTTGCTTGTATAACAGAGACCTGGCTGAGCTCAGAGGGAGCCGTTCCCCTTGTAGAAATGTGACTATTGAGTTATCGAACATGGCACCAGTCTAGACCTCAGGGCCAGGGAAGGGTGTGGCTGTTATTATCAGAGAACCTCTAGTAACCTCCAGGGGCCCTGCTCCACAAGTGCCTGGCTGTGAGACTCTTTTTCTTAGGTTGGGCTCAAGGGATCAAGTGGGATTGCTGCTGTTGTACCAGCCTCCCAACTTCTGCTCTGTACCAACCTCTGCTGCGTTGCAGCTTCCCTACCCGGGCTTGTGGACCTCACTACAGGGCTGGTAGTGGAATTCCCCAGGCTTATAGTTCTGGGGGATTTCAATCTGCCCTCCCTGGGGTCAGAAGTAGCCTGAGATTTCATGGAAACCATGACTTCCATGGGCCTGTCCCAGTTCATCCAGGGCCCAACCAGGTGTGGTCACACAACCAATTTGGTGTTCTTGTCGTAGCAGTGCCTATGTGACCTGGAATTGGTGGCCCTGTCCTTGGTCCCCTTATAATGGTCAGATCACAGTCTGGTGGCAATTAGTTTCTTAAGAGCTGTACCCTCCAGCAGGGAGGGAGGTCCTATTAGATTGGTCTGCCCTGGGGGTTACAACTGCAGATCTACTGTGCAGTCCAGCTGAGCTCTTAGTCACTGTTTGGAATAGGAAGGTGACTGAGGCTCTGTGGATAGGATTGCATCCCTGCGACCTCTTCTCACCCGTAGACCTGTAGACCTCTCTGTGCCCCATGGTATACAATGGAACCGAGAGGGATGAAATGCATGAGGAGATGTCTAGAGCACCGGTGGTGGAAAACAAGGGATGAACTCAATCAAACACGGGTAAGAGCTGGTATTCTAGCAGTGATTAATGCTTCCCTACAGGAGGGAGCAGTGCCCCAGCACTTTAAGGAGACTGTGGTCCACCTTCTTCTTAAGAAACCATTGCTGGACTCTACCCGGTTGGATAATTTCTGATCTGTCTCCAATCTTCCCTCTTTGGGGAAGGTTATTGAGAATGTGGTTGCGTGGCAGCTCCAGAGGTTTCTGGATGAAACAGGTTATCTTGACCCCTACCAGTCAGGATTCAAGCCTGGCTTTGGGACAGTAAGGGCATTGGTTACACTTTTGGATGATCTCTGGTGGGAGTGGGATGGGGGTAGTCCATCCATCCTTGCTCTACTTGACCTCTCAGCAGCTTTTGATACCATCGACCATGGTATTCTCCTGGAGTAGCTTTGGGGGATGGGAGGGGGGGGTTGTGCTATCCTGGTTCACTTCCTTTCTCTGTGGCTGTTCTCAGTCAGGGTTGATAGGAGGGGAGAGATCCAGCCCTCTCCCACTGCTTTTCTGGGTTCCACGGGGTTCTCTCTGCTCCTGTTCAACATTTATATGAAGCCGCTGGGTGAGATCATTCGTCACCATGGGGTATCATCAATTTGCTGATGATATTCAGATGTATGTCTTGGCCCGTGGTGAGTTAAGTGATGCCGTGTCCTCCAGTGGTGGGTTCCTATGATCCACACTGCTATGCCCAGACCGGTAGCAGAAATGGGGTGTACGTTTGCATACCGTTAGAGTTGGAGACCCCTGTACCGGTATGGTATCTCCCCTGGCCTGCCCCAGCTCAATTCCCCTACTCACCCAGTAATAATGGAAGGGAGTGACAAAATACTTCCTACGGTGTGTGTGTGTGAGTTATGTTTTTCTAATGAAAGTAGCACACACCTGGAGTCTTAATTTGCTTGTTGGTTGGGTGTAATTTCCCCTGTAATTCTGAACTTCAGAATGACTCAGTGGTGTTTTTAGTTTCAGTTGGAGAATCTTCATAATGGCTTACCTGTGTTCTGAGTTTTGCTGATAATAAGATAATGCTCTGGTTGAATTAGACGCCTTTTATTTGTCTAGATATCTGTATTTTCCAGTCTATTGTATTGGATCTCTATATAGCACAGGGTATTGTAATCCTGTGCATAATTGACTTGAGTGTAGGTTTTTATGAAATTTCTTGACAGAACAATTAGAGAAATGAGATGCCTTCAGAAATTGTGGGTATACCATCACTGGAGATTTTAAAGAAGAAATTTGTCCATAATAGTATAGGTTCTCATCTCATGCTTCAGCAGGGGTTGGACTAGAAAACTTCCAAGGTCCATTCCAACTGTTATTCTTTATAAATCTCTCCACTCAGTCTTACCAACAGAATGGTGATAAACAATATTTGGAAATGTACATCAGGCAGTCTTCTGACAGCAAAATCTCATCTTATTGGCTAGTATCAAGGGGAATATGACTTTGAAAATGCTTCCTCTCCCACCATAACATGCAAGACAAGGTGAGAACTGGCTGGGAGGGGAGGGCAAGGAAGGGAGGGGCCAGGCGAGGGGCCACTCCATGTGAGTGACATAGTTGGCCATGCCCAACCAATCACATGACACACCCACCTAGTCAAGCTACCCAGTCACATGATCACCAAGCCACACCCACAAGATAGGCCACACCCATAGAATAAGTAGTAAAAAAGTTTGAAACCTACCACTGGTATCCTCCCTCTTGCAGTGCGTGGAGGCTGTTAGGGGCTGGATGGGGAGTACTACCCCAAACAGACCATGTGCATAATCTAGGGGTTCTCCTTGACTCATGACTCCTGCTCAAAAAGCAGGTGGTGGTCGTGGCCAGGAGGGCCTTTGCGCAACTGCGGGTTATGTGCCAGTTACACCCTTTCCTGGACCAACAAATCCCTACTCACAGTCACTCATGTCCTAGTCACTTTCCCTCTTGACTATTGCAACACGCTCTACATGGGGCTGCCCTTGAAAAGCATCCAGAAGCTCCATTTCATGCAAAATGCATGAAACCACATGGTTTTGTGCAGACCCCAGTGTACACATGTATCACCTCTCCTGCGGGAGTTGCATTGGCTGCCGATTTGCATCCAGGTGCAATTCAAGTTGCTGGTTGTCACCTTTAAAGCCCTTCATGGCTTGGGACCAGGTTTTATGAAGGACTGTCTCTTGTCGGCCACATCTACCCAACCCATCACAGTGGGGACGCAGGGAATGCTGCAAGTCCCATCCCTGAGGGAGAAACATCTGGTAGGACCCAGAAGAAGGGCCTTCTCTGTGGTGGCTCACTCTCTCTGGAACATCATTCTCCCATATATTAGAGCGGCCCCCACTCTAGTACTATTTTGGAAGGCACTAAAGACCTGGTTCTGCCAGCGGGTCTGGGGAACCCAGAGCAGGATGAAGCCCATTAAATGGCTCGTGTGATCTGCTCTTTCTGGGGCGGGGGTGATTTTTATTATATTATTCTATATTAATTTATTTGATACTTTTTATTCATTTTATTCTTTTAAATGTAGTTTTATATTTTGTAAGCCACCTTAAGATGCCATGAGTGAATAGGCAGCTCTATAAATTCAATAAATAAATAAATAAAACCTTCATAAAACTTTTTATGAACAAAGAACTTTTTACATACTGTATAAACTTTTGTATTTGCCCTCTCTCCACAATTACCACTATTCTTATTATTATGGTTTGTCACACAGTATATTTTTAGATTGGATTTGGCATTTTTATCCACCTATCGAATCCTTCCCAAGGACCTGTAGTCGGCAGATGTATATGTTTGATGTTATTATCAAGTATTTCAGGTATCTTCGCAAGATGTAAGCTATTCCAAATAAAGCTGCTTTTTGCAATTAACTGGTGGTGATATTGTCAGTACCCGTAGTTTTCATATGGTGCTCCAGATGTTTATATTTATTATTATTTTGCAAGCTGCATTATTCTCTAGAACAGATGTGGGGGAGGGGTGTATAAGGCACTACAAAAGGAGAAAGGATTTGACAGCTTCCTCCTATTCCCTGTCTCCCACAAAATCAGATATAATGGAGTTTGGATAAATGTCCACTTCTTAATAGTTTTAGGAAATGACCCCTGATTATCTCAGCCCAATGTCGCCATGGAAATGTTCTTCAGCTACTATTTTTAAAACCTCTCACTTCATAACAAAACCTGTGGAAATGATGAAGGGGAGCCACAAAGAGCTCCTGAGTTTTATAGTAGCACCTGGAATGGAGAGACCCTCCTTATTTGGACTGACCTGACTCCACAAGTGGAACCCTCTTGTGAATTGGAAAAGATGGCTTTTAAAAATCTGACCTCAACTGGCAGGGAGAAGGGAGGAAACTCCCTTGCCAGAAGCCAAAAGAGCCAACTGCCCAATTACATTTAAATAAATTGTTTTGGTAATAGTCCCTGATTTGGCAGGCTGGATGGCGCTGTATTCCATGGTGTGACCTTGGAATGGCTGATGGCTCTCATGGAATGGCATGACATGTAATTTTGATTCTCCTTATGCTAGCCTCCCCCTTATCCCTCCCTACAGCTCCCTCCCCTGTTTCTGTATGGCAGACTGGTAGCTGGCAAAGCATGATTGGCACAGGATGGCAGTACACACACACACACACACACACGCACACACACAAGCACAGAGAGAGCGTGCATGAGAAAAAAACATGTTTTGACTGAGGGCAAACTATTCTAGTCAGCTGTGGGGATACATATACACTTATGTCATTTGAGAGATTACCATATTTTTTGGAGTATAAGACACACTGGAGTATAAAATGCACCACGATTTTGAAGAGGCAAATTTAAAAAAAGTTTTTGCACTCTGCAGACCTCCCAAAAACGGTCCATTTTTTGTGAAAACACTCCCCTTTTTTTCAAAAAAAGGGGCATGAATAGCCTTTAGGAGGCTTGTAGAGTGCTCCTGGGGGGGGGGGTCCCCCAAACAAACAAAAAGTGGCCCTTTTTCACAAAAACAGGCCAGGTTTTTTTAAAAGGGTATGGATAGCCTTTAGGGGGCTTATAGAGTCTCCTGGGGGCTGGGGGGGATTGAGCAAAAATGGCCCATTTTTTGCTCATTTCTGCCCTCCCCAGCCCCCAGGACTACTCTGAAATCCTCCTAAAGGCTATGCATGGCCATTTTGGGGAGGGGGAGGGGTTTCGGGAGGCAAAAAATGCTGTATTCAGTGCATAAAATGCACTCAGATTTTCAGCTTCTTTTGAGGGAAAAAGGTGCTTCTTATACTCTGAAAAATATGGTAATTCTGAGTACTATACCATAGTAATCACAACTTAAAGATTAAAGGGCATTGTAGAAATGTTTTCTATGTGAAAACATTTTTATTAACAAATGCCGAAAAAATAACAGGAAAGCAAGATATAGAATTGCATTGCAATATATGTTGCAGTAACAATCAATTTTTGGAAAACATCAATTTATACAGTAGTAATAGAATCGGTCTGTAAGATTTGTACCTTTGAGGTCAACTTCAGAGGCCCTGCTTTCTGTCCTGAAAGCAATGTTTTTTTTTAGCAGTAGCCCCATGCTTCTTAGAAATGTACTACAGCAATGCAGCTAAGCCAATAAAGTGAAAAGCTGGTGGATTCAAAACTCTGCCTCAGAAGTCCTCTATGTCTTTCTACCCTGCCTTGATCCTCACCTTGATACTTCTCTGTGCTACTCTCTAACTTCTTGGGAATACTTCACTTGCTGTCGCCAACAGAACCTGCTGTGTGAGACATTCATACACACTGTGTACAAATTCTGGCAATGTAGAAGCGGAAAGACCAGTAGTGCCACCTCCTGGCTCTTAGTGTTGAAATTATATGGCTAAAGAAATCAGTTCTTTCCACACTCCTTTTTAAAGAGATAAAGCAGTAAATATATAAAACAAAACTGTATTTTTTAAAAAATAAAAGAAATAAGAGTACATACAGACTTGGGAGGTTAAGTAATCAATGCAGAGTCATGGCATAGGTATAGAGATAAGAAATATAGAGAATCATAGTGTTGGAAGGGGACTTGCAGGTCTTTATCATCTTAGATCTTCTCTGCACTCTTCCCATTCATTGCTTGTTCTACCCTCAATAGTTTTGGAGTCCAGAGAAGAATAACTAAGATGATAAGGAGTCTATAGGGTAAATTATATGAGAAATGGTAAAGGGAACTAGATATGAGTATCCTGACAAAGTGTGATGGCTCTCTCAGACGCAGGCTCAGATGACGATAAGGAGCCAACTTTGGAACTATCTGAGGGGGAAATATCTCAGCATTTTTATTGTTTTTTTTCCTTTAGCTTTAAACATTTTATTAGATCGGAATGTCAAACTCGCATCGTCATGTCATCATCACGTGATGTATTGGGACTTTTTTCTCCTTTGCTAAACCGGTGGGGGTGGCTAGCACATGACACATCCAGCTCGCGGGCCATGAGTTTGATACCCCTGTATTAGATTATAGAATAAAATACAAAATAAAAAGCAAATAGGAAGATACTGTGTGTGTGGGGGGGGGGGAGATGAAACCTTTTGGGCTCATACAGGCTATGTAAGGAGGAATAGACTTCCCAGAGAAGTACACATTCAGTTCCTGAAAAAAATGACCAGAATGGAAATACTTCAAAAAGCTAAAGGAAAGCCAATGGTGTATGAAGAAAAAGAAAAAAATGATTCTAAAACAGATACCGAGAAGACAATTTACAACAATGATAAACATGCAAATTGTAAAGAAAGTTAAATATTTAGGGGTTCTATTAACTGCAAGATGTGTATCACTCAAAGAAGATAACCATGACAAGCTGAAAGCAAAAATTAAAATGGATTTGGAAAATTGGAGAAACCTACAATTGTCCCTATTGGGTACACTAGCTACAATTAGATGAATATTCTGCAGAGATTATTATATCTATTTCAGATGATCCCAATAAAACTTGGGGAAAATATTTTGAAGAATTAAATAAGATATTAAAATTTGTATGGCAAAGAAAAAGTGAGAATAAAATTAAAAATGCTACAAGATATTAAAGTAGAGAAGATTTTGTTCTGGGAATTATGCCACCAAGCATCAACACTTATGTGGGTGAAAGAGTGGGCTAATTTGAGGAATATAAGGCTTTTAACACTGGAAAGTCATGATCTGCAATTGGGATGGCATGCCTTCTTATGGTACGAGAAGGTTAAGATACATAGCTATTTCTAGAGGCATTACATTAGAAATGCATTACTGTTAGTATGGACCAAAATCAAAGACTACCTGAAAGTGCCAGTATGGTTATCTATAATGGATATGGGGATATATCTTAATGTCATAAATATGGATAAAATTATAAGATGTAGGACATACTAAACAAAAGGGGAGAACTAAAAACAAAACAAGAACTAAAAAGATTAGGGATTGATCTATCATGGTGGCCACAATTACAGATATAATCCAGATATGAAAAAGGTAGAATGGAGTATGGGTTTTATAATGAACCAAATGAGCTAGACCAGATTCTAATGGGAACAGATGAAAAATTAATCAAGTGGATGTAGAATTATTTATTAACTATCAAATTGGAAGAAGAACAAGTAAAAAAATCTATGATAATTTGGGCTAGAAATTTTGGCTATACAATAGATTTGGACAGGTGGTAGAAATTATGGAATAGAAATTATAAGATCACAATGTCAATGACATATAAAGAAAATCTCTATAAAATATTTTATAGACGGCACTATTCACCTGCAAGATTAGTGAACATGTATAAAAGTTCTATTAACAAAGTTCTATTAAGTTCTATTAACAAAGCTGTTGTACTCAAACCATATTTTCTAGATTTTCCCTTTGGAAATTTAATGAATCCATATACTTAATTCTGATATTACTGAGGAATGAATCATACAATCATAGGGCTGGAAGGGATTTTGGAGATCTTCTAATCCAGCACCCTTTGCAAACCAGGGGTCCTTAAACCATCCTGGACAAATAATCGTCCAATCTTTTTTTGAAAACCTTCAGCAATAATGCACCCACAACTCTAGAAGGGGAAGTTGAGGCAGTCGTGGACACGGGCTGCACCTAGTGCTTAATCAGCATGTCCATCATGGAGCAGCTGAGCATACGCACAAGACTCTTAGCCAATCCCATTCGGTTTGAGCAAGTGGATGGGACGATAATTGGAGGAGCCTCCACCAAGCTAATTACCGACTTGGTGAAGTTGCAGACAGGGTACCACTATGAACTTCTCAGATTCATCATAGTTCCAAAAATGAATGAATGAATCATCTTGGGACTTATACGGTTGGATAAAGTGGGAGGATGGCATTCAAAAATTGACCCTAGGCATTGGGCTGCTACCCCTGTAAAGCCAGAAGGTCACCCAGGGGCCATCAAACCCCTTAAAGCAGACAGTCCAGAGTCTGCAGCCCCTGCAGCAGACACTAAAGTCCCAAGCATCCAGCAAGTACCAAAAGAATACTGGGATCTGGCAGGGATATTCAGTGAGGAAGATTGCAATTAAATATACCCAATTTATCCCGCAATTGTTGGAGATGTAGCCACAAGTCTGGAACATTCTACCATATGTGTTGGATGTGCCCCATCACAAGGAAATACTGGTGCAAAATTTGGAAATGGTTGGAAGAAATTACGGCGTAAAAAATAGAACTAAAACCAGAAGCATTCTTATTAGGACTATTAGATCAAAAAAATGGATAAACAACTTCAATACATAATAAATAATACATATACTCACTGCAGCTAGGATTGCTTTCGCACAAAACTGGAAAAAAATCAACACACCCACAGATGAAACAATAATCAGAAAAGTACTTGAATGTGCAGAGATGGACAAAATGACAATAGAACTAAAAGAAAGAGAAGAATCGGATTTATATTAAACTTGGAATAGAATTTATAAGTGGCTAGAAAACAGAAGCCAAAACAGAAAATGGAGAATGTAAATATAATGGTGATATAAATAATTAATATTATTATAAGGGTTACTACTATTGTTGTTATGTTATAGGACATAGTAAAAGCAATAGGAAGGCAATGCAAAATGGAGAACTAGAAAGGCTAAATATGAAAGCCAATACAGAAGGCTGTATAATTATTATGTATGTTTTGTTTTTTGTTTTTTCTTGTGTTTTTCTTTCTGTTTTTAAAGATTAAAATGTTCAATAAAAACTATTTTTAAAAAAAGACTGCAATTATCTCCCCTCTCACCGATTGCACGATAGAGTTTGTGCCTGGGGAAACCCTACCAAAGCCAAAAATGAGCTCCTAAAGAGATGGCAGAATTAAGGAAATACATTGATACCAACTTGAAGTAGGGCTTTATCCAACAGGCTGTCAGAAGTAGAAACCCCCGTGCTTTTCAAAGAGAAGAAAGTCTGTGTGTATGTGTGAGGCTTTGCATTGACTTCTTGGCGGCGGCGGGGGGGGGGGGATCAATGGCATTTTTATAAACAAACACCTAACCACTACCCCTCATGAAATACATGTTGAACCACTTGGCTAAAGGCAAAGTATTCACCAAAGTGGACTTGAAAGAGATGTATTACCACATATGTATCAGGGAGGGAAATGACCACCTTTAACTGCCGCCTTGGTAGTTTCCAATTCAAAGTCATGCCATTTGGGCTACATTTGGGCTGCTGTCTTCATGCAGTTCATTAATGAGGTGCTGCATGAGCACCTGTACAATGGGGTGCTCGTTTACCGTGATGACATTCTTGTCTTTTCTGAGTCCCTAGAAGAGCATGTAAAGCTGGCACGGCAAGTCCTGAAAAAACTTCTAGCTACCCTGCTCTATGCTAAGCTATCAAAGTGTGAATTCCACAAAACTTCACTGGATTACCTTGGCTATTTTATTTCCAGTGAGGGGCTAGAGATGGACCCAGGAAAAGTGATAGCAGTGCTAGTCTGGCAACCTCCACAGACCCGCAAACAGCTACAAAGCTTCCTGGGATTTGCTAACTTCTATAGGCAATACATCCCAGCTTTTGCAAAAGTCGCCCTGCCCTTGACTGAACTGTTTTTTTTTAAAAGCCACAGTATACAAGTGCAATCATGTGCTTTGAGATCTAAGACATATTATATTTCCCCCTCCCCCCTCCCCCTAAAACCCCACCTCCCTTCCCTCCCCCCGACTTACCAGAGCCCGTACATGGTATAGCTTTTTAACAAACACAGTCTAAGGTATCTTAAAAACAAAGCAGAAGAAAAGGATCGAAAAGATCTCTGCGTTGAACTCAGCTTCTTACTGTTACCCAAACTTTAAACAGTTTAAGTTATTACTAATCTTAAGCATATGCTATCTGGAATTTCTTAGTCCCATATTTCCTTTGTGTAGAGTCAATCCATTTTTCCAGTCTCGTTTATATCTCTCGTTTGAGTGGTCTTTAAGATATGCTGAGATTTTTGCCATCTCGGCTAAGTTTATAACTTTCAAAGTCCATTCTTGAGTTGTAGGTACGTCTTCCTTCTTCCAGTATTGCGCCACCAACAGTCTTGCTGCAGTTATTAAGTACAGAACCAAATTAATCTCTACGACTGAACTGTTAAAAACAGGCCCATCCCCGACAAAAGCTAAATCAACCTATTGGGTGGACAATAGACTGTCAAAAAAGCATTTGAAAAATTAAAATGGTTCTTTGCCAAAGAACCCATTCTGTAATACCTTGATCTAGAACAGAAATTCATAATCCAGGCAGATGCCAGTGATGTGGCTGTAGCGGCAGTGCTGGTGCAAAAGAACAAAGTGGGACAATTCTTGCCATGCGCTTATGTCTCCAAAAAGCTCACTGTCACGGAAAGAAGGTGGGTCATTTTGGAGAAAGAAGCCTATGTGATCCAGTGGGCCATACTAGAGGGGGGGATGTGCCATTCAAGGTCTGGACCATAAAAACCTCAAAGCCCTCAAAAGCCCAAAAGGCTAATGCAATGATGGAACAATACATCCGTTGTTCTGTGGATTACCAGCAGGACAACTGGTCGGATTTGCTACCTTTTGCCGAACTCGTGTATAACAACGCTGTCCACAGCAGCACTGGATTAACTCCTTTTCAAGTTACTAGCAGCATGAAATTTGTTCCCATGCCTGAACTGCCCAGAGAGCCCCCTTCCTCCATGTCTTTCATTGAATGGATGGACGTTCTTAAGAAGAGGTGGGAGAATATGAAAAAAGCTCTGGCAGAAGCAACAGAAGAGAACAAGAAACAAGTTGATAAGCACTGCTCGCTCCAAACTCCGTTCCGCATGTGGGATAAAGTTTTCTTGTCTTGTGTTTTGAGTCCAAGTTTGGTTGAGCATTGCTTCTTCCCAGGTGTCATGTGGTGAGATGGGTGGAAGGCTAATTCTATCTTTGTTATGTAGAATAGACTGGCCCAGACCCTAATGGCCCATTGACAAAGATGGGGGCAGCTGAGTTTCTGCCTCTCTTGAGTTTCTACTTCTCTTTTTAGAGAAAATATTCTGCCTTTTAAATATGTCCTAGGATAGTTCATTCTTCTAGGAGTGGGGTAGGTGCTAACTTCCTACAGTAGGAAGAAAGATCCAGTCTGGTTCCAAACCAGGAGAAAGATACTGGAAATAAAATGGAGTCTGGCTACATGGAAAGAAGGTTTGTGTTTATTTGGTTTCCAGAAACTTCAGTGACAGCAGAATGTTTCTGTGATGACTGACAAAATAGCTGAGTGAATGGATGGATTTTTATAGAGTTTTGGAGTTTGGTAATTGAGATGGTCCAGGGGGTTGGGCAATGTATTTATGCCTTGTGTCTTTTACTATTTCAATAGATTAATTCTATTATGTCCTAAAGGTCCTGTCCTGTCCTTAGAATTTGGGTGGGGGAATGTAAATTCTTAATCTCATCAGCTCCAGTCTTAGGTGGGAGCTCTGGCTGAAGCCATTTTGTTTATGAATAGATTGTCCCAGTCTTTCTGAATGGATACAAAATCTGCATTCTTCAATCTTCTTAGTTTGAAGCAGTTTTTCTATGGCAGGAAAAATGGGGCTGCTTTCTACCTTTGTTAAGATTTTTCTCTATTTCTCCTTTCGGAAAATATAATATTCTACCTCTTTTAATATTGCCCAAAATATTTAATTCTCTAGTGGGTGAGTGGTTTCCCACAACACACATTTTGTCACTTTCCCATTGGTTTTCCTCACAGATACATTACATTTCTATCCTTGCACAATTCCTTATTCATTATTTTCCCCAGAGTAGTTCCCAAATATTTAGTCACGTATCTAACCAAGAAGTACCTTCACCACTTATCATTGTCTTTTTTTCTTTGCGAATATGTTCCAGCTGCCAAGATGATATCTGATTTAGCTAGTTATCTAGACGACTGAAAAGCGGAGAGAATATACTTGAGAGGATAATATTGTTAGTGCTACCAATTAAAATATATTGCTCAACATTTATGTATTTTCTTTATAGAAAAAAAGACGGAGGCAGTACTATAGCGTAAGTTGGAAACGAGGGATGAAAAGCCACCTATCTTGGCTTTTATTAGGGATTTATTTTTCGGTTATTTTTTTCTTTTTTCTTTGACGTTCTGATTTAATTTTTTTATGTTTTGGAGGTGAATTTTAAGTATGGCAAAGGGAGCGACTAAATAAATGTTAGGACCCGAATCAAATTCTGCGAGGAAGGGCAATTGTACAACGAACATCCCATGTATTCTTTCGCCGCAACTAATAGTTTGTGATAAAGGCAACAATCTCCCTGCCGCTCCCTCCACCCCCACTCCGCCGCCGCCGCTGCTTCTATAGCAACCGCCCGGGCAGAAGAAAGAAGCAGGGGAGGCGAAGCGTGGCTTTGGTCTTGGCAGCTAGTTGCTAAGGAGGCGGCGCGGGGAGAACACCGCTGTGCAACTGCGGGAGAAGCAGCCTTCAGACGTGGAAGTGGGGCGTGATTCACGTGGCCCCGCAGCGGAGACAAGAGCTGGCCTTGCGGCACGCGCCGCCGTCGTTAAGGGCCTCTGCTATTGGGGCACTAGATGCCCACTGCTGCAGCCAGAAGGCTCATTTCCGGGTCTCTTACGCGGGAGCATTTTTCTCCCAGTTTAAACAAAGGATACATAGACTGAAAACTCTTCCTGACTCCTTTTTCAACAGGCATTAAGAAAACCGAATCGGAGCAGAAAGCTAAACACAAGGAAAGGTGACAAAAGACAATGTCGCATAAGTAAGTAAAAAGCAAAATACTAAAATTTTGCAAAACGCAATGACGTATAAGTAAGTACAAAATAAAACAGTACACTTTTGTTAAATATATAGTGTCATTATCAGGGGTGTCCATTTAGATCAATTCTGGTCCCGTTAGAGCTTCTACGAAGTTAACGTTAAAGGATGATGAATGGGTAGGAAACGGAAAATAGGAATAGGTTTGGCTTCACTTAGTATTTAGATGTAAATACCTTTAATATTGTGTTGCTTGCCTATTAATGACACTCCTATAACTGTAATTTAATAACTAATTTGTTTCTGGGGAGGGTTTATTGCAAACAAACATGGTGGAACGAAGTCTCATTTTCCATGCGTTTATCCCATTCGCCTTTGCCTATCTGGCTCTTTTCACATTGTATACACTCCTTAGATTGAAAAATGAGTGTTTCATATGGATACTCTATCCTTGTTTTGAAAAACAAAATAAAGTTTTAGAAATTCAAAATGTTTCAGCTGCATTACAGGCTGAGTTCTATTTTGTTTTTTTAATGGTGAAATAATCATTTTGGGACAGTTTTTAATAATAGAAAGCTGTATGACATGTTTCTCTTCAAGAAATAATATGTACAGTTTATGAAATCTAACTAGGTTCCTAACCTTTATGGTTTATAACTCATATTTTATTGGGAACATATGAAAGGTTTTAAGAGATTTTTGCCCTCTATTTGTAATGAGGCATATATCATGAGCCTTTATTATCATAGTTCATAAGGATCATAGTTCTCTGCAGTATTTTTTTCACAGGAACAAAACAATATAGAAAGTCATTGCAATCTGCATATATTGTAAGTGTGTAGGACATATTTATTTTTCTTGTATGAACGACATTTTAAAGTAAATTATACAGTTTTACATTATTTGTAAGGAAAAGGTTCTCATGCTCCAGAAAACAATATCTGAATCTTAGTTCAGTATTGTCCAACTTTGATTCATACACACTAGTTCCATGCAGCCATAAATAGGATAGCCATAAATAAAATAACCATAAATGTAAGAAATTTCTGTTGGACCTGTGATAGGCTAATAAATAGGCCCTTAATGATTTAAGGTTTTAGGAAGTATAGAAATAATCTAACTTTTATATGGTTTGGTCCCAGATCAAATTGTAATTGCCTAGACTGACTTGCAACAAAGGATCTTGTTGGCTGAAAAAAAAGGAATAAACAGTAGTGGGATTCAAATAATTTATCAACTGGTTCTCTGCCCTAATGACCGTCTTTTGCCTTGTAGAGTAATCTATCAAGTGATGTTAATAAACCAAATCCAACTTGGCCTACCAGGTTTCCTCAAGTCTTTCAAATCTACTTTTAAATGAGCAGTTTCAATAAAAAATAGTATTTACATTTCAGTTTACCTTATAGATCTTCAAAAAGTTCAATAATTATTTCCAAGCTTCGAAATCGCCTACTAGGATAAAGTCAAAGTCGAATAGCCTTCGAGGTGTTGTTTATTTTCTCTCCTTTCATCACTTTCACTTAAGTTTCCCATGTTTCAGTAATCTTCTTCCAGTAAATGGGCTCCCCTGCTCCCAATTCCAGCATTCAACAGAGTATAAGAGTCAAAACAACTGATTGTCAACCAGTCAGAGGGATTAAAAATAGAATTTAGAAAAGCAGTTTCTCCCAATAATCACTTTTCAGTGTTGTTAGACTTTTTCCAGGCTTTCTGTGTTTTAAAACATCCTTTAGGTATTTCTTTTACATCTTAGTCTTTAATCTTTCTCTTTAGTTTTTAAGTCTAATCTTTCTCCATAAATCCAATCACCATTTTGTTAATGTTTGGATATTGGTTTTTTGGAATTTTTTGCTTGGGTTAACTCTCTAAGGTAACATTTGGAAGTTATTTCACCCCGTTTCACTACTCTGTCCACGCACTGCTTCAGCACAAGATCTTAATGTCCTGGGTATCCCAGCTTGTGACTGACCAAGATGGCCATCATCCCTGCTGCCGTTTGGGAGAGCTTTCTTCGGATCAATGAGGAAATTGCGGTTTCCTCGTGATTGACGAAACGCCACTCCTTCCTTCACCAAACCTCCAGGGCGGCTTGACCCCATAGTGTCTCCTGGCAAGCAGTTGGTGGCTGCATTTCACGAAGCCCGGAAGACCTCCACTATTCTCCAGACATTCCCGCCTCAACCTCAACCAGTAGCCTCTGTTTTCTTGAGAAGACTGGTGAGGTGGGACTTTACACTCTCCCTATTCATATACACATTTTTAAAGCTGTATCATTCAATCCTGCTTAAAAAGAATCCTTTAATAGCTACCAGAAACCACAATATATATCAATTTAACCTTGATTGAATTTTGTAAACCTTCTGTTTACTTATTAAGAGCTTGATCTTTAATCCTATCAGTAGTATTCCACAACTTGATTTCTTATAATTTTCTCTTTCTCTCTTTTCAGGAACGACTTCAATAGTTTAATGTCCCTTTTCTAAAACTAAGCTAAGAAAGCTTTCTAAATGAGTTATACTTTCAATATGCTTTTTATTCAATGGAAAAAAGTCTATTGGTCAGTTATCTGAGTAAATAGGCAAATATTTCATTCATAAAATTGCCAAAGGTCAATTTTATTTGCAAAGTTACAAATAATGCAATTTGTGTTGTTTAAATTTCATTAGATTTGATAAGAATGTTTAAGAACATACTGTATTTCTTTTTCCCAAAACAAAAAACAAAACCTCTAGAATTAATATTTTCAAAAGTTTTGCTATTGTAGAAAAGACAACAAAAATCCATTTATCTCCTAATTTTATTTATTTATTTTATACACTTTATAAACTGCCAGCTCCAGGTGATTTGGGGCAACTTACATTTAAAAAGTGAAGAACCTAATGCTGGGAAAGATTGAGGGCAAAACAAGAAGGGGACGACAGAGAATGAAGTGGCTGGATGGAGTCACCGAAGCAGTAGGCGTGAGCTTAATACTCCAGAGTATGGTAGAGGACATAAAGGCCTGGAGGAATGTTGTCCATGGGGTCGCAATGGATCAGACATGACTTTGTACTAAGAACAACATTTAAAAAGTAAAAACAATTTAAAAAAGAAACAGACCATGAGTATCCAGAAGAGAAGTTTTTAAAAAGTTTTTTTATTTTTCAACATACAAACATTTCATCTTTCCTTAAACAGTTTGTCATCTGGGTACAAATATCTCTGTACGTCGGCTTTCAATATTTACAACATTCACATTAATATTAATTCTCTAATCTTAAAATTGTAGTATGTTAAACAATTAAACATTATTAATCTATTCATTTTCCTCTTAATGTATATTCTAATAAAAATACAATAATATTAAACATAATTATCTTCCTCATAATACCAACAGTTATCATCTTATTTATACCTCTATCTTAACATATTTTCTATTCTTTTATTTCCAATTCCCCTTTTTTTCTTCTAACCATTGATAAAATACTTTCCATATATAAAATATTCAGTTTGTTCTTTCTCTTTAATTATTAGTGTTAGTCTATTCATTTCTGCACATTCTAATATTTTCCTAATCGCCACCTCATCAATAGGAATCTCTTCACTTTTCCAATGTTGCGTAAATACAATTCTAGCTGCAGTTAATACTATAATTAAATAAGTGTTCTCTTTATTGTAAGTTTCAGGTAGAATCCCTAACAAAAATATTTCTGGTTTTAGCTCTGCGTTGTTTTATCATCTTCTCCAACTATGTGTTTATTTTTGTCCAATATTTTTTTGTTTCTACACATGTCCACCACATATGATAGTAATATCCAAATGTTGGCACTTGAGGGAATAAAAATATAACTAACAAATTAATGCCCTCTCTTAAACACTGATATTCACTTACCTTCCTTTGCTGATTTACAGAATGGGATTGTCTGCTCCCCGTAACAAAGAAATTGAAATTTTTAAAGCCCACTGATTAAACTTATGGTTTTATGGAAACCAAATGCAGTAATGTGAATGTATAGTTTTTCTCCTTTACCTATATATGTTGTGAAACTGAAGGAATAAAAGTGAAAGATAAGCTGACTTAGCTTTAAACATCTTTGCCAGTCTCGCTGGTGCATGGTGCCATCTGTAAAACATTTTATGCAAATTCTCTTTATATGCAGTTGACATTGTTAATTTGTAATTCCTTTCCCACAGTTTCTGCCATTTATCTAATTCTATCGTATAACCAAAAATTTTTGCCCATGTTATCATTGTCTCTTTTACTTGTTCCTCTTCTAACTTTATACCCAATAAGTAACTCTACAATTTCTTTATCAATCTTTCTTTTGTTCTTGTTAATATTTTATCTAATTCTGTTAGTTCTTTATAAAAACTATGTAATTTATCATCTTTCTCATATCTAGACTGTATCTGCACTTGTGAGTACCATGTTATATCGATCCCTTGCTCACTCTTTTCTTGTTTAGTTTGAAGCTCCCCCTTTTCATTCAAAATGTTTTTATATCTAACAATATTTCCCATGTTAATGACTTTTGGGTGAATCAATGTTTCCATTGTTGAAAGCCAAACTGGTATCCTCAAATAGTTCTTTGATTTTCTCCCATACTAATATTAGTACATCCCTTATATAATGTCTCTAAAAATATCCATGTATCTTATTTGTTCCATACCACAAGAAATCATGTCCTTCCAAAGTCAATAATCTTGTATTTCTTAATACAATCCATTCGTTCATCCATGTTAATACAGCAGCCTGATAATACAATTGCAATTTGGTAACCTGAAACCTCCTCTACTTCTTATATCTTGCAACATTTTAAAGCTAATTCTTGCTTTTTTCTCTTGCCAAATATACTTGTGTATTGTTTTATTAAGTTCTTCAAAATATTTTTTTCCCAATTTTATCGTGACTATTTGAAATAAATGCAATAATCTTGGCAGTATATTCATTTTAATTGTGGCTATTCTTCCTACCAACGATAATTGCAAAGTTTTCCATTTTTCCAGGTCTATTTGAATTTGTTTCAACAGTTTACGAGATTTTACTTTCTTTACAATCTGAATATCTATTCTCTTCAATAGATCTTTTTTCTGCTTATCTATAAGATCTTTAACTAGGATCTTAGTTTTCTCTTTATTTATTTTCACTGCCACTTCTCCATAGTCTTCTATTTTTTAAAATTAATTTAAGCCCTGTTTCTTATGGATGTTTCAAAATGGAAACTACCATTTTTTCGGAGTATAAGACGCACCAAGGTTTTGAAGAGGCAAATTTAAAAAAAGTAAGTAGGTAGGTAGAGGGATAGACAGGGGGAGAAAGAAAGAAATACAGTAGGTAGGTAGGGAGAGAGAGAGTAGGTAGGTAGAGGGATAGAGAGAGAAATATATATATAGAGAAATACAGTAGATAGGTAGGGAGAGTAGTTAGTAGGTAAGTAGGTAGACAAAGGGATAGGGAAAGAGAAATAGAGAGAGAGAAATATAGTAAATAGGGAGAGAGAGAGAGTGTAGGTAGGTAGGGAGAGGGATAGAGAAATACAATAGATAAGTAGGTGTTTCTGCTGGCACACCACTTGATCAATGCAATTCTCATCAATCAATTAAAAACAAGTTTTTACACTCTGCAAACCTCCCTAAAACAGCCTGTTTTTCACAAAAATGGGTCTGTTTTTTTCCTTTAAAAAGGCATGAATAACCTTGGGGGGCTTGCAGAGTGCTCCGGGGGGTGGGGCAAAAACATGCAAAAAATGGCCTGTTTTTCGCGAAAATGCCCATTTTTGTCAAAAAAATTGCATGCATAGCCTTATGGAGGCTTATAAAGTGCTGCTGGGGGCTGGGACGGGCAAAAAATGGCCCGTTTTTTGCTCATATCTGCCCTCCCCAGCCCCCAGGAGCTCTCTGAAAGTCTCCATAAGGCTATGCACAGCCATTTTGGTGAAAGGCCGGGGCTTCGGGAGGCAAAAAATGCTGTATTCGGTGTATAAGATGCACCCAGATTTTCAGCCTCTTTTTTGAGGAAAAAAGGTGCGTCTTATGGTCCGAAAAATACGGTAAGTCATCTGCAAATGCCTATAATTTATATTGTTATAATTTCCCTGTCAGGCCTGCAATCATATTCCTTTTAGGATCTTTCGCCTGCCACACACACTCTCTCTTTCTTTACTATGCTGTTTCATTAGTGGGGAATTAGGAGGGGGTAGGAGTAGAATGTGTTTGTTTTCAAAATAAAAAATTCCTTTCTAGAAATCAAGGTCATTCTTTGTCTCTGCATCTCTGCATCTGACCAGAAGTAGATGGGTGGAAATGCCAACGTGGCAGAGGAAGATTGGACCATGTGATGGACTTGTGGGTGTGGGGACAAGTTCATGAACTTTCAACTGGGTAGAAACCCAGGAAGGCTCACAGTCGGGTTTCCACAGATGTGCCAACATGTCTGTTTTATTAAATTGGAACTTTGATGAAAGTTATGTCTTGAATTCTGATTTAATTCTGGATGATATTTGGAACGCTGACATTAACCCAAATCTCCCTTAAAATAAATCACCAGCACCCTGGCATGGGGGCTGGCAAGGGGTGTTGATTCCCAACATCTGACCTGACCCGGTCAGCGTAAAATATCAGTGAACAATTAAGAGAAAAGAAGCTAATGATGAATTACTTTTCTGAAGTTCTTCCGAAGTACAAAAAAATTTGTGTGGGAGGAATTTTTCATCTTTATAGCATCTGGGAAGATGCACGCACAGCCAGAGGGGGATGGTTGGAGGGGGCACCCAGACCAACGTCTGTGGCCATATGTGAGTGAAAGTTCCTTCTCCTTCCCCAACAAAAACACAGCAATAAACGGGTGGAGATAATTACTTTTTCCATACAGCGATAAATGAGCTGAGCCAGCAAGAAGGGATTTGGCAAGCATCTCTCACCAATCAAGCACCACCAAATTGTACTTTTTTCCCAGGTCAAGGATGGCAGAGATGCCACTGGGCAACATGGGAAAATCCTCCAAGCCAGCAAAGGGGACCTTGGCCCTTAACCCCCCCCCCCGCCCCGCCAGCCATTGATGGTTGAATTGCAACCTATGAATCAAGCAACCCCAGGTCTTGGATGGGAGAGATTCCAATGGGCACCTGTTCTCCCTCAGCATATGGCACCATAGCAGATAACTGGGCAGTGACCAAACCAGGGATTGACCTCCCCACCAGTTCCAGTCTCACCTGCAATGCCCCAACAGGTTCTTACCTCACCTTCCTACAGAGAAGAGTTTTTGACAATGGAAGGAGGGATGAATGAGGGGGAAACTGCAGGAGGGATAGCAGAACAATGTGATGAGATGGTTCCTAAGTTTAGAGGTGCAACTGGGTTCCGTCCCTTGGGGGGGGGGCAATAAATGCCAGCGTTGCTGTCAATTCAGCCACAGAGCGTCAGAGTGCTTGGCTCCAGCCCCAATATCACAAATGTGTGCACCAACTGCCAGAGCAGTAAAGAGAAGGCCCCAGAAGCTACCACAGAAGAGTCATCTGGGCCAACAACCTCTGGAAGAGGATCCCTAACCTAAGGTGAAAAAAAGTCCTACCAATGGGGAGGCCTTGGAGGAGGAAAATGCCGAAGATGACCCAATGGTTAGTGCACCCATCCCCCCCTTTACAATAAAATGCAACTTCTAAGTGCCAGAAACGGGAGTGGAAGGGGAAGTTGGGGCAATTGTGGACAATAGCTGCACCCGATGCTTAATCAGCATATTGATTGTGGAACAAGTAGGTATACACACAAGACCCCTAAACCATCCCATTCGGTTTGAGCAAGTAGATGGAACACTGATTGGAGGGGCCCCAACCACGAAAATTATCGAGTTGGTAAAGTTGATGATAGGCCGACACTATGAATTACTTAGATTCATCGTAGCTCCAAGAATGAAGGAATCAATTATCTTGGGACTTGCATGGCTGGATTAGTGGGTGCCTACAATAAAGTGGGAGGATGGCGTTAGAACGGACAGCTTTGGGCTGTTACCACTGGTGGAGTCAAAAGGTCACCCAGGAATGATTGAACCCAACAGCCCAGACCGTCCGGAACCTGCAGCACCTGCCGCAGACACCAAACCCCCAGGGATCCAACAAGTACGAAAAGACTACTGGGACTTAGCTTAGTTCAGTGAGGAAGATGGCAACGATCTTCCCCCTCACCGGCCCACAGATTGCGCAATATACTTCAAACCTGGGGCTACCTTACCGAAGCGAAAATTGTACAACATGATTCCCAAAGAGATGGTTAAATTGAGGAACTACATCAACATTAATTTGAAACGGGGATGTATTGAA
This sequence comes from Thamnophis elegans, assembly GCF_009769535.1. Classification (NCBI taxonomy): domain Eukaryota; kingdom Metazoa; phylum Chordata; class Lepidosauria; order Squamata; family Natricidae; genus Thamnophis; species Thamnophis elegans. The sequence continues at coordinate 35,041,644 of NC_045543.1, forward strand.
CCAGCGAAGTCGAAAGTAGCAGCCTCAGTGCTCTTCAGAGAAAAGAAAGGTGCCGGAGTTCATCTCTATTGATCTGCGAGCCTTGAATGTGGTATGTGAAAAGAACACTTATCCTCTTCCCCTCATGAAAGATGTGTTAAACCACTTGGCAAAAGGCAATATCTTCATCAAGCTGAGAGAGTCGCATTACCGCATACGGATCAGAGAGGGAGATAAGTGGAAGACCACTTTTAACACCCCCCCTTGGCAGTTTTCAGTACAAGGTCATGTCATTTGGGCTACAAGGATCACCCGCAATCTTCATGCAGTACATAAATGAGGTGCTACATGAGCACCTGTACTGCAGAGTGCTTGTTTATCTAGATGACATCTTGATCTTCTCTGAAACCCTAGAACAGTGATGGGCAACCTTTTTGGCGTGGTGTGTCAAAAATCGGCAAAAAATCGAGCATAACTCGCGTTGTGTGTCACTTCGACAAAAACATAATTTTGCGCAATTTATAGTTTAAACTACAAAAATGTATAATTGTAATATATAATTGTATTTAATAAACCAAAAACAAATTATTTAACATACCTGCTTAGTAACTTCTTTGTTCATCAGTCGATTTCGTATGTTGCCCTTGATATTATTGAACTTGTTTGGGGTGCCGTGAACCAGGGCTGTGGAGTCGGCTGCTTCCAGCTCCACGTCCTCATCAACATGCCGCTCCAGCCCGCCCCTGCTATGAATATTCCTAGTGACGCGAGGGCGAAGAATATGAATATTCATAGCGGGGGCGGGCCGGAGCGGCATGTTGATGAGGACGTGGAGCTGGAAGCAGCAGACTCCACAGCCCTGCCGTGAACTGAGATAAGTGTGGTGCGGTCGTAACCGACAGTCCCAGGAGTAGACTCTCTGTGCCGGCCTGACTGGAGAGAGGCGCGCACTGTTCCCGCGCTCCTCTCCTGCGGGTCCTCCCTCGCCGCGCTGATGACGTGTGTGCGCACGGCACGCACGCCTTACCAGCAGCCCCTGCGCTCAGAAAGGGGCGGCGGCGATACAGTAAGTGAGTGTGGGCGGGGGAGATCACACGTCCCGCCCCCCCGTTCCTCCAGCACAGATTCTTTCATCCTCGGCGGCCGTGCAGGAGCCGAGGATGAATCGCATGAAATCCTGTGCGTGTCACCCCAAATGGCTACGCGTGTCAGCACTGACACGCATGTCATAGGTTCGCCATCACTGCCCTAGAAGAACATGTGAAGCTGATACAGCAAGTCCTGAAAAAACTTTTGGCCGCCAAGCTATATACAAAGTTGTCGAAGTGTGAGTTTCACAAGAACTCAGTAGATTACTTGGGTTATCGCATCTCCAACGAGGGGATAGAAATGGATCCAGGAAAAGTGAAAGTGTTAGAAAAGTGTTAGACTGGAAACCTCCAAGCACTCGCAGACAACTACAAAGCTTCCTTGGATTTGCCAATTTCTACAGGCAGTTCATTCTGACATTTGCGGAAATTGTCCTCCCATTGACTGAGCTAATAGGTCCTTCCCCAACGAAGCCAAAAACAAACCAACCTCTGAAATGGACAATGGACTGTCAAAAAGCCTTTGAGAAATTAAAACAGCTCTTTGCCCAAGAGCCCATGCTGCAACACCCCAACCTAAAGTGACCATTCATAATCCAGATGGATGCCAATGATGTAGCAATAGCTGCAGTGCTACTACAAGATAATAGAGGGCCACCTCTTGCTGTGCGCTTACATCTCCAAGAACCTCACCACTACTGAAAGGAGGTGGGCCATTTGGGACAAGACCATGTGATGGACTTGTGGGTGTGGGGACAAGTTCATGAACTTTCAACTGGGTGGAAACCCAGGAAGCCTCAGATTTGGGTTTCCAGATTGTGCCAACATGTCTGTCTTATTAAATTGGAACTTTGATGAAAGTTATGTCTTGAACTATGATGTAATTCTGGATGATATTTGGAACGCTGACATTCCCATTGCAAGTATATTTCATATTCCCTCTCCTTTTTTCCATATCTTGACTTAGCTTACTCTTAATTGTCTTTAAATAACAATCCTTACTGTTCAATGTTCATTACAATTCCATTAATCTACTATATAGAATAACAAATGGTACACATCTCACTTTGTTCATCATCTTAGAAGTTCTATGTATCCATATTTCATATATTTTAACTTATACTTAATTGTCCTTCCATTGACATATTCAATCAGTTAGCAACTCAGTATCATTATCATGTATAAAAGTGAATCACGTACCTCTACTTTACATTCTCAACATAACACTTTCCATATTCCATATATTTAATATTCCTCTATTTAATTGCCTTTCCATTATCATATTCAATCAGTTAGCAACTCAGTTTTATTATCATATATAGGAATAAACCACATATCTCAGCTTTATATTTCCCATATAACTATTTCTAATTGTCTGATTTTTTCCCCTAGTAAGTCTTTTGTCCCACTTCTCTATTCCTGTCTTCTCCCTTTTCTTTGTTTTGACATGTTCACCCACTTCAATTTTCCCCAAGCCATTGTCAAATCCAGTGAAATATTTTGTATTTTCCTTTGTTGGGGCATAACCGCCTTCTTCAATTTTCCCTATGCCACTGTCAAACTCAGTGAGATCTTTTGTCTGCTTTTTATTTTCCACCTTCTACCCCTTCACCATCCCCCCTCTTCTTCCTTCACTTCTTCACTTCCCGCTTCTCCTCAATAGCTATCTTCAAAATTCTATTTAGACTTGATTTTAATGATTTATGCATATTTTTTATAATTTCACATAGTTCTTCTAATTCCCACCTTTCCATAATGTCCAGTTCCAAAATTACAGTTAGTTATACAGTTCTTATTTCAGAGTTCTGGCTATCTTGATCCTTTGTTCTTTCTTTGACAAAAAAAAAAGAAAGAAAAGAAAAAAAGTCCCCCCCTTCCCTCCCTTGTTACCTTAATGTCTAATTCCAAAATTGCAGTTAGTTATACAGTTCTTATTTCAGAGTTCTGGTCCACCTTAAATTTAGCTAATACAGCTGATGTGAAGAGGAAGAGAAGCAGGATCCATCTTGATCTTTTGTTTTCCCTTCAGAAAAAAACAAAAGAAAAAACCTTCATATTTTCCCGATTCTTGATTTTATTATTATTATTACTTTCCCTTGTTACGGAAGGTGGAAGACTTCTCGTTTGTTATAGTTGCTCAAAATATATTAATTGGAACAAAATCAAAATACAACAAATCTCCGGTATGTTTCTCTTCATCTCCTGCTTTTCCAAATTCTGATTTATGGCAATTGGTTAATTAAAACTTTCTGCTCAGAGTTTTGCATTCCATTCGCTGCATAGGCAAGATTAGGTTATCAGTCAGAAAATAGTGCTCTCTTCTTGAGTTTTTTCTCCCTTGTTACATTCCATTTCTCATTAATTGGAGTTGCTTAAGATATATTAGTTAGAAGAAACTCGAACGAAGCAAATATCCTCGGTATGTTTTGGTTTCCATTTCACCCTCCTAGTCTCTCTTAAAAATGTATAGTTTGTGTTTGAATGGGTCTGTCACTTCTTTGCTTTCTCCTCTTTGTCCAAATTGTTTAAAGCAAATGGCTCACTTTTGGGCTAGTGATTCAACCCTCCATTTTTCCCCTTCTTCTTTTTTTTTTTTTTGCCAAAATCTGGATCTGTCCATCAATATTATTGATTTATACTCTCAAGGTTCTTTGCCTTTTCCAAATTCTAATTTATGAGTGTGGGTTAATTAGATCTTACCAGGCTTTCATCTCATCTCCTGCACATTGCTGTTCAGTTGCTTTGGCCTGAAGTCAGCTTCTTGTGCAGCCGTGTTGCCATGCTGCTGCCCTGACACCAATTCAAAGGGCAAATCTCCAACCTACGAGGGATCTGTTGCACTCCCTCTGGGTCTGATGAGACACTGCCCCTTCAACCCCCCCGGGAGGTTCTCATCCAAAAGGATCTCGGCATTGGTTTGTCAGGCAGTTGATCTGTCCAGCTGAAGAACTTCTGGTTGACTCTTCATATTCTTTTTTTGTGGGTCTTTTTGTAATGCTGTCTCTTGTATTCTTGTATTCTTCTAATAATATCATTTGATTTTTTCGCTTAAATTCTGTTTCCCTCTATATGTTATAGTTAATCCTCTAATATATGCTTTAGCTGTATCCCATACATTTTGTAAACATGTTTCTTCTTTTCTGTTCTCTGAAAAAAAAATCTAGTTCTCTTGCCATAAATTGAATAAATTCCTTTTAATATTTCTTGGTTCAATGTCCATCTTGATTTTCTTTTTTGTCTTTTATCAGATTATGATCTGCCCAATTACTTATATCTATACTTAACGTCTTTTATATATTAGCTTTTAGTTTTGCTGTCATTCATATCGTATCTATTCTTGACCAAGACACGTGTCTATTTGAATGAAATGAATATTGGGTTTCCTTAGGATGTATATCTCGTCATGCATCTTGAATAAGTAGTTCTTCCACCATTCTAAAAAAGGCCTTAGGAAGTGTCTTCCTTATTTTTTTATTTGCCTTTCTAGTTTTATAATACATTTCCACATCCGTAATTGCATTAAATTCTCCCAGAATACATATATTTTCATATTCCAATTCTATTTTTTTAATGGAGTTTTCCATAAAAATTCACTTGATTAGTATTTGGTGCATAAATTGCTACCAAAAGTATTAGTTTATTATTCATCATTATCTCCACCATCAAAATCCTCCCTTCCTCATCCATGAAAATTTGTTTAGCATTTATTGTCTCTTTTACATATAGGGTTATTCCCCTCTTCTTTTATTGTTATAAAGAAGTATATAACTTCCCAATTTGGGGGTATTCCAGTAATTTCAAATGTTATTTTTTATGTGAACTGCTTGTGAACAAGTAATGTTTAATTTTAATTTGGTTTATTAAAAATCCTTTTCCTTTTTGGAAGAAGGCGGGGCTTAGCAGTGAGAAGACGGCGTTTCAGGCTACTCCTGAAATTCCCCTATTCCGAAGGAATTTTTGGACAGGTCGTCGGACCCTAGCTGTCCCGTAGAGACAGTGAAAGGTGAGGGAAGATCCAGTGACCTCAGAGACGTTCGCAAAGTCTCTGGGGGGCTTGGAATTAACCTCTCCTGCCAACTCCTTTCTGGATTAGCTGTATGCTAACTGAAACTGCAGGTTGCCCCTAAGAATGGTGAAAGTGGATTCAACTGGTAAGCTGATTTTATTACTCAAAGAGAGACGGTCCGCACTAAAATTTAAGCTAATTGAAACCAAAGAACAGAAGAATCTAGCGGCGAATTGTTGTTTTTTTTTTAATGGATTTATGGCCGGTGGTTACCCTATTTCTTAAACGCTTTAAGGAATTCTTCAACATCCCCCCCCCCCTGACTCTTTCTAAGTGGGTTGTAAAACTAACCTACTACAAATTGGCCCTTCACGATCTGACACTTTTATTGCTTGGCTGTGTTGGTCTAAGATCAGATAAGATCGCACAGCTCCCAGTGTGTTTTTACTTGCAAATATCTTAGAGTCTCTAACTGCAACACAATATGGCGTCGAATTATATTCCCATGGGCTCATTTCAAATACTTTTTTCTACATTTCGAAAGCTGTTTGATTCATATCAAAGATTTGAAAAAAAATTGGATTATTTGACATTAAAATATGAAGGAAAAGGTGAGAATGTGGAATGTTTGAATGTTCCTGAAATACAAATGAAAAATGTGAGAAATGACATCTGGTCTATCTCGGAGGAAGAAAGAAATGCAATGCTGGAAAGGGGAGGAGCTATACAGAAGATTCATTTTAAGAGACAGATTGCAGGAGAAATGAGAAGTATTAAAGAATCTACACTTTATGAAACATCATTGGCAGATTTCTTAATTCCACCCTTGAGAATTAAAGTCAATTTGAAAAGTTTAACAAGCCTGGGACAACATTATTATCTCATCAGAGACATCCTGAGCAAAAAGGTGCGAAGATATCCCCGTTTGGACTTGCTTATAAAAACATTTGGTAAATCTATTCAACGAATGGCAATAGGACTGAGAAGGTTTTGTTATTGGAGAGACATAGGCTGACAGATTGAAGAATACAATTGAAAATTAGCTAAATCTAATTACTCTTATTTGTAATAGATATAGCTGAATAATAATTGATATTGATAGTAATGTATATAATGTGGAGTTGATATGATAAATAATAATTGGATATGAGAAAGGAAGGTTGGAAATACTTTTGGACTATATATAAAGGTTATTAATCACAATAATTATCACTATTAAAAAATAAAATAAAATATATACAGTTAAATGTTAATTAATATGGGGAAAATGCTATGATATACGATATAACTATATAAAGAAGGGAGAATGATAATAAATTATACTGCATGGAGGATGGAATTTTTGGTATTAAATATTATGGATGTTCAGCTAAAATAGGATATGAGGATTTGATGTTAATAGAGGATTTTACAAACAAATAAATGAAATGTCAGCATGTGGTTATGGATTAACTCTTTGGCATAGTTAAGGATGAAGGATGTTTAAATAACTGTAGTCAACTAAAAGTGGAGGTATAATGATATTAATATGGTAAACATTTGAGTTAAGATATTTGAATTAATATGAATTAATGGAAGAGATGCACCAAAACATGTTGTAACCAGCTGATATACTTTTTTAAATATAATATATACCTGTGTTCTTTTGTTTTGTTTTTGTTTTTGTTTTTGTTTTTTCTTCCCTGCCTTGTCTTTTGTTCTTTTTGTCTTTTTTCTTTTCCCACTGGTGTGGGCATGTATTGTTTAAGATTATTATTTTTACTAATATTTTTAAATAATAATTACAGTCAAATGAAAATGGATATATGATGATGGTGATATGTATGAATATTTGAGTTAAAATGCTCGAGTTAACATGAGTTATGTTTGTTGACTGTGGAGGAGATGCACGAAAGTTTATTTGTGACCGACTGACACACTTCCTATAGCATGTAAAGAAAGATATTGTACTTGTTTTAAATTAAAAATTAAAAAAAAATTTAATAAAAAAAAATCCTTTTCCTTTTTATTGCCGAATTCAGATTTCCATTTAGATTAATTGACATTAGTTTAATTTCTTCTTCCATGATTACTTGTAGGTGGGTTTTGTCATTCTTATCCCTCTTAGGTCTCTTGCCTTGGTCCCCTTTCTTATTGCTATTTCCTCTCTATCTCTTTCATCTTATTTTTGCTGTACATTCCTCTCTTCTGAGGCTTCTTCTCCTTGCTTAACCTCTTCTTTTTCACTTATTCCCATTTCCTCTCATAGTCCAAAATATTGCTCATAAAACTGTTCTGCTTTTCCTACAGAATCCAATCTGTGTCTTTGCTCCATCCAGGCCACCAATATTCCCTCTGGAATCAGCCATCCAAAGTTCACTCCATTCTTCATTAGTTGCCTCATCAGAAATTGATATTCTTTCCTTATTTCTCTCACTCTCCTCAGGATCTGTTTTAGTACTACTATTTCCTTCCCTTTGCATTTTAGAGGCTCGTCTCTTGCTCTTTGTAGAATCTGTCTTTATTGCTTAACATGGACCTCTCTAGGAAATCTATGTCTCACTGCATATCTGGTAATAACTCTAAATATTTCAACAATATCGGCCAAAAAGATTTCTTTGTCCACCTCTAGGGCACCTGCTAGCAAATCTGCCATTATCTTTGCTAGGTTTTCTCCTTTTTTCTTCTTCCATATTCTGAAATCACAGATAATAATTGGCCCTATCCATTCTAATGATATTATAATCTTTATTTTGGTCTGCCAGTCTGTTATCGACTTTATCCACTTTTTTTTTTGCCTGTTCAACTTTTTCTTCAACTTTCTGTACACATTGTTCATTACTTGCTATCATTTGGTGAACATTCTTTAGTTTTTCTTCTACTTTTTCTAATTTGTCCTCTACTTTCCCTATTTTTTCTTTGAAGTTATCGTGCAGGGCTTGGATCATTCCTTTTAAATCTGCCTGCATTACGTTCGCCTTTTCTTGTTGTAGTAAAGCATCCAAGGTCGTCTGCCCCGAGAGAATCAATCCTGCAGAGGATGATGCTGAAGATGATGCTGGCGGTGTTTTCCTCATTTTGAGTTATTTTTAATATTTGTAATCCACAAGGAGAAGAAAATGTAGTTATCAATTATAATCTGACAGTAGAAAAGGGAAAAAACCAAGAAAGACAAAGAGCAAAAAGAGTAACAGAAATAGTTTGTAATCCAAAAATATTCAATCTTTTGATTCCTTCCTTGTTTTCTTTAGGTTCTTCAGACCCTTATCCTTTATTATCCCATGAAAAGGAATAATGTATCAATAAATTGTAATCCACATAGGCCCACCAAACCCCAAATGTTTTGTATTTACTAAGAAAGAGTTCACAGAGCAAAAAAGAAAATATAGAAAGTGAATCCTTTTGTTGCTTATATTTCCCTTTGAGTTTCAAGAGCTAGATGGTTTAAAAATAACAGGACACAGTGTTACACTCTTTATCTCAGTTGTTCAGTCTGATCAACTTGTAGCACCAGAATTATTTTTCTGGCAGTCAATTCTTGTCTTTATTTACACAGTCACTCAAGGTTACTGTATTTTTCAGAGTATAAGACACACCTTTTTCCCTCAAAAAAGAGGCTGAAAATCTAGGTGCGTCTTATACACTGAAAACAGCATTTTTTGCCTCCCGAAACCCCGCCCCTGTCACCAAAATGGCTGTGCATTGCTTTTAGGAGGCTTTCAGAATGCTCTGGGGATCTGGGGAGGGCAGAAATGAGCAAAAAAGCATTGTTTTTTTGCTCAATTCCCCATCCCCAGCCCCCAGGAGCACTCTGTAAGCCTCCTAAAGGCTATCCATGCCTTTTTTTTTGATAAAAGGGCCATTTTTGTGAAAAATTGGCTGTTTCTTGCTCGGTTTTGGTGCCCCTGCCCCCCGGGAGCACTCTACAAGCCTCCTAAAGGCTATTTGTGCCCCTTTTGGGAGGAGGTTTGCAGAGTGCAAAAACTTTTTTTTTAAATTTGCCTCTTCAAAACCTTGGTGTGTCTTATACTCTGGTGCGTCTTATACTTCAAAAAATACGGTATGTACTTTATAGATTTACAGCTCCCAACTTCCACTTTCCTCTTCTGCCAATAGATGGCACTGCAGTTCTGCTACTCTCTCTCTCCCACTTTTACTTTTCTTTTTATACATTATATTCCAGTTTAAATTTCATAAAAATAAAATGATAACAAAGAAAGCAGATCTGTATATCCAAATATTGTGGTATTCAAAACTTCTGTACAGTCCAATATTATATTTGAGTTATCCAGTCCAGCTTTTAATTATAAATTATTTTCACACTTTTCTAAAAAGTTATCCAGCTTAATTTCCTGTTCCAAGATGGCTCTAACGTTCTCCTTGCCACTTTCTAAGAGGGGTGGAGAAGAAAAAAAACAATCCCACCTCCTCTTTAGGTCCCACTTTTACCAGCTGTATCTCAGCGGGATGCTTCTCTCCATTGAAATTAAAGTTTCAAAGTTGGAAATCTCTCACCCAGCTCGATTACACTGACTGTTAATCTTCAATGCTTCCTGTGGCTGCCCCAGCTTCGGTCCGGCATATGAATGTCGTCTTTTCCTCTCCATCGGGTTTGAGAGACTTCTCCAGATCAATCAGGGAGTTTGTGGGCTCCCTGAGATTAGCAGACTGTGCTCTCTTCACTCATCGCCCTTTCAAAGCGATTTCGGATCCAAACAGTCCTCCTGGAAGCTTGGATTTTGGAGCTGTCCCCCAGCGCACCAAGAGATGCATCGTCCACGCCCTCCCAGAAGACAGGTTTTGTTTAAAAATTCAGATAGTCCATGACTTAGAACGAGTCACTTAGTGACTGTTTAAAGTTACGATGGATCCCTAAAATATGGACATGATCTGGAACCAACAGTCAGGTCCCTCCCCCATAGTCATTTTGGGCCCATGCCAACTGATCTGCATTCCAGTCATGTGAATATGTTGCTGCAGAAAACTGACATTTACTGCCAGTTTCTAGGAAAAATTGGCCATTATGGACAATAGGTTTGCTTCACGATCGCAACATTTTCTCTATAACTGCCACATTTGCTTAATGGCCACCACAAAAGTCATAATATTGGGTGAGATCTTGTGACGATCTGTTTAACGACCTGCAGAACCTACGACCTGCATGACCATAATTCTGGTCTCAGTTACCATCATAAATCAAGAATTATCTATAAACCCAGCTACAACACCAGTCCATCCCAAAGCCTGGAAAAATGTTTTCAGTGACTTTCTGGATGTCTTTAGATTGGGAACCATATGGATTACAGGGAGATGCTGCGACAAGCAAGGCATGTGGGTTCTAGAAGATGACACTTGTTTTACTGAAGAGGTCTGAAGCACACAACTGTGCTTGATTTCCCCAAATAAACAGAAACAATTCGAAACAGGTGGTTCCTCAAATTGCCAAGCCCTGTGCTATAAAGGTTTTACAGGTTTTGTTTTGCTTGTTTGTTTATTTTCCTACCTTTATTATTACTTTAGAAGTACATCAAGGCAACAAATATGCATAATACAGGTAGTCCTCCATTTATGACTAGTCGCTTAGCAATGGCTCGAAGTGGCAACAGATCCCCACAAGCTATTTACATCTTGATTTTGAACTTGTGACAGATAGACAGATAAACACACATACACACAATATTTTGGGTGCTTGCCAACTTACCTTTGTAACTGCAGCAATATGTAACCACGTGGCCATGATTTTTGACAGTTTTTTTACATTTCCAGTGTTTACCTCCTTTTTCTGACAAAAAACATCCACTGGATAAAATTGATTTTCTTACCAATTGCCACAAAAGTCATAAAATTGGGCATGTCCACATGGTAACTCGCTTAACTATAACAACTTACAACTGTGATTCTAGGCTCAATTACTGAACTACTACTATTTTCCTTCCAACAACATCCCTGTGAAATAATTGGGTTAAGAGAGAGTGACTGGTCCAAAGTTACCCATCTGCCTTTCATGCCTAAGATGACACTAAAAATCACAGTCTTCTGGTTTCTAGACCAGCACCTTAACACCACACCTAATTGGCTATCTTGAATTATACCTGGTAACCAGTGCACCTTGTGAAGCATTGGGGTCACAAGGGAATGGCAAGCCAATCAATGTGTGTTTACTTCATTCAATATCAACAATATTTCGAGGTGGTCTTCAAAGACAACTGTATGTAGAGCACATTGCAGCACTTCATTCATGAGATGACTAGGCATACGTGATTCTGAAATGCATAGATGCAAATATTGCAGTGGATTAATCTCTGCAATGGCCCTCTTAGCCATAACTTCCACCTGCTCTCTGAGCAGGAGCTGTGAGTCCAAGATTACCACCAGGTTGTGCACCACTTAAGTGAGAAAGTACAATTCCATCCAATACTGAAGAGACACAGTCTCCGGAATATTCCTCCCCCAAGAAACCTCACAACTACTTGGTTTCGACAGGATTGAGCCTGTCTGTTCCTCCTTCACAAAGCTTCTAAGCACTTAAGATCTCAACAGTATTATTTGGTTGGCCTAGATGCGCACTTGTTATCAACAAGGAGGTGGCAATACAGTAGTCCTCAATGTATTAACACAATTGAGACCAAAATTTCTGTTGCCAAGTGAGACAGTTGTTAAATTAATTTTTCCCCATTTTATAACCTTTCTTCCCATAGTAGTTAAGTGAACTACAACAGCTGTTAAATTAGTAATACTGATGTTAAAAGAATCTTGCTTCCCTATTGACTTTGCTTGTCAGAAAGTCGCAAAAAGGGATTCATGATCCCAGAACACTGCAACTGTCAGAAATATGAACCAGTTGCCAACCATCAATTTTAATCACATGAGCTTGGGGATTCTACAACAGTCATAAGTATGAAAAACAATCACCTTTTTTCAATGCCGTTGTAACTTTAAACGGTCACTAAACAAATGATTGTAAGTTGAGGGCCACCTGATCCCAAACTGATCAATATTCCTATACAACAGTTTTTGCAGATGAGAGGGGTGAAGCCTCCCAGCAACTCCAATCACAGAGAACGGTCATCTCTGTTCTTGTGCTGATCTTTTCCTTGTTTGTGGGTTCCAAAGGGAGCCAAAAAGCCACTCTGTAGGAGCAGTGAAGCTACAAAGGAGTGCTCTCTGAGGTCAAAGGAGAGATCACAATCTCCTGTTGAACCCCAAGAGTTTTTTTCCTCTCTATGCCTCTCTATGTCAGGAAGAAGAGGCAGTCTAAGATGGCTGCCACAAAGCTGGGAGAGAGAACGACCATGTAAGCACAGTTCTGGTGCGAAGTTGGTGGACAATGTTGGGAACTGGATGAGAAGACCTTTATTTGAATTCTCAAATCCCAAAAATAATTTAGAAAAGGGTTCACAATTATTTAATGCAGCAGTGATCAGGCACTTTTGAAAAAATACTAAAATTGAAGGAGGCAGAATCGGAGAGGGGGGGGGGGGGAGACACAGAAAAATACAGAAAATTGGACTTTTAAACTGGATAGCCGTTTTATTGGAAAGGCATCTTGAAATGCTGGAATTATTTACTCAAAAATTAACATTAACTTGGGGGAGGACCGAAGACGTGACGACACGATGTGCAATCTCAATGCTCTGATATCACAGTCGACACTTTTGTCTCTGGGTGGTCCAAACGGACCTAAACCGTCCCATAGAGACAGTGAACAGGAAGAATACATCTTGCTGATCACAGGGACATAGCAAAGTCTCTGATTGATCCAAAAGAGGCTCTTCAAGCGGATGACAGAAATCCAGCCAAATGGCTGATGAATATGTAATTAAGAAAGGCTGATCGGTATAAAAATAACATTGAATAACTAAACAATGAAAGTAAAAATTAATATAAAGATGTAAATTGATACTAGTATTATATTAGCTTGTTGAATGAAACAAATATGTTTAATATTAATTTTCACACTGTTCACACACTGATATGTTTAAAAAATTAAAAAATAAAAACTTGAAAAAAATTTCTGTAGATATAAAACAAAAGGGGCAAGAGCATCAATCCTCAGGCATCCCACAAATAAGGGGTATCTCTCCTCTTCTATCAACATTGATTGAAACTTACTGCAAAGAAAGAATCATTGCAACATGGTACCAATTCCCACAACCAGTGCAGACAAATAACTATATTTTAAAAATTGCTGGGAGTATAAGATTCACTGAAACCAGTACACCATGCCCATCCTGGCTCTGCCAGATGTCTTTGACAAGCAGAATAATACTTCAACAAACACAATAATACATACAGTTCTTAATCCTGAAAGAGATTAAAATGTGTTCAGATAATCGCTTTCCTCCAGAATCCCCTGGAGTTGTTGACCACCTTCATAATTCTTAAAAAAATGTTGGAGGCCGAATCATAATCATTGGGTCCAGTGACTTCTTGAAGAGGGAGTGTATGACTGTCTCCTTTGAAGCCAAATTGAAGTATCCCCTCTGTCAAAGAATTAAGTGACTATCAGATTTAATAGCCATAGTTCCACAAATCCTGAATTCATAAAGTGTAGAATTTTATATAATCTGACAAGTACATTTAATTGAATTCAACTGAATTAGAATGGGATTTACTTCAAACTGACATCTATAAAATTTTGTTGTCAATTGTATATTATTTAATGCTTCCTTTAAGAGCTAACATATTTTTCTTTTTCCTGTTAGCACTTACAATAAAATATGGGCGGAAGCCCAAGAATCTCTCAACTGCTTGTTGCAAAAGGAGATTGAAGAGAAGTCCCCAAAGCCCCTGAAAGACCGCCTGTTAATTTTTCAGATGCTTGCTACTTTCTACATCAAATATGTGCAGATATTTCACAACTTAGAATCAGCTTATGACCAGATTGTTCACCCACAAAAACGCTTAATTATTCGTCAAGTGCTGGATGGTGTAATGGGCCGTATCTTGGAATTGAAGAATGAAATGGTAGAATTGGAATACTCAGAATACCATTATTTTGATGACATTTTACAGGATCTTAAATTATCCCCTGTAAGTATACTTCAGAAATTCATATTTTCTTGTGTGCATCCAGTCCCAAGCTAGTGCAGCTTTTTATTTTTGCTTTTTCACTGTTTTATTTTATTTACTTATTTAAAGTTTAATTTAAAATGAGAGTTTTCTATCAATATTCAATTTCACTTGAGAAGATCCTGTAGAAAAAACACCAGAATCTCACAGTCCGATAGTTGTTGGTACTTCCAATTCTTGCATTGCAAAAATTATATGATGTTCACTTCAGAAATACAGAGACCTAGTTCAATATTTCTGTTAAGATAAATGATAATTTCCAGAGGGTTTTTTTTTTTTAGAAATTCAGATTATAGTTTTACTCTAAATGTATATGTATAAAAGCTATGGCTCAGTGGCTAAGACGCTGAGCTTGTCGATCAGAAAGCTCAGCAGTTCAGCAGTTTGAATCCCTAGCACCGCGTAATGGAGTGAACTCCTGTTAGTTGTCCCAGCTTCTGCCAATTTAGGAGTTCGAAAGCATGTAAAAATGCAAGTAGAAAAAAAGGAACCACCTTTGGTGGGAAGATAATTGTGTTCCGTATGCCTTTGGTATTTAGTCATACCGGCCACATGACCATAGACACATCTTTGGACAGTGCTGGCTCCTCGGCTTTGAAATGGAGATGAGCACCGCCCCTTAGAGTTGGGAACGACTAGCACATATGTGCAAAGGGAACCTTTACCTTTAAATGTATATATAGGGTATGTACTCTGGTATGTAGTATAGAATATATACATCTAATATATGGAGTATGTATTCTAGTATCTATTATATACTAGTATCTATTATATAAACAGACATATTAGTATATAGAAAAATAATTATCAGAGGAAGCATATTCTCTCCATCTTTTGCATCACTTTACAATAGAACAATTGTTGGTCTGTTCTGATACAGCTGTTTTAAGCTACTTCATTTTGAAGTAATTTTGCAGCAGATGTTTGTTTAGCCATTTGAAATCTAAATATGATTGTATCTCTGGGTGGTGGGATCACTAAAAAGATTTTGAGAAATTAGAATGAAATAAAACATTCATAGCTAGATGGCTGTGCAAGCATTCCATATGGTTTAAGAGCTAGACCCTCAGAATAGTTCTAACATCTTCCCACTCAGCAGCTTAGAGATGAAAATTGGATTTAGATTGTGGCTTCCTGCATGAGTCAGCCCAGAGATACCTGGGACAAATCCATGATTTTCCTAGAGCCCATGAACTTTTGAATTCTTCTGCCATACAGTCAGACTCCAAACTAACAGGCGTGCCTTTGTTCACACATCAACATAGTCACAGCTGTCATCAGTTCTCCACGCGTAGTCCCTGCTTTTTTAAATCATCCTGCCAAGGGTTCTTCTAATATCTCTTCCTTGTCATTGCAGTTTAACTTTGACACTGCCTTCAATTTTTAGCCACCTTTTTTTGTTTTCCGCTTGCTTAATCATTGTCTCAGCCTTTCCTTCCTAATTTTTCAGTACATCAGTGTCTCCCCTCAGTCTTCATGGATCACCAAGATTGTGAATGAACATGGACATAGAGCATAGATATAGAACAGGGGTGTCAAACTCAATTTCATTGAAGGCTGCATCAGGATTGTGGTTGATTTTTGAGGGTTATGGTTGATTGGGTGAGCATGACTGGGATGGGGGCAGCCAGCTCGTTTCTCGCATTGGGAGGCACCTGTCCATTGTCTCCAGCAGAGGAAAGTGAGATCAGGGTGAGCATAAGCCCTTGTCCACCAGAGAAGCCTTGCAATTCCTCTCAGGCCACACGGAGGACCCCGGACAGCAGTGTGGATTGCTGGAGTCCTGGGCAGTGGAGGGCAAGCTCCCAGTTCAGCCCTTGAGCTCCCAGGACACCGGGCCCTCACAGCCCAGGCCACCTCCACTTGTCCAAGGGGGGCGCCTGGCTGAGCTTACCTTCTTCTCGCTGCTGCTGTGCTTGCTTTCTTTGGCCAGGTGGTACATGTTGTGTGCAGTAGGGCAAAGTATGTAGGTCAAAGGGAGGCCTACTCCCTCTCCTTGTGAGGAGACCCGGCTTTGTAATCTCAGCTATAGGATGGGAGACTACTAGGAGAGGAGGGGGCAAAGGGATGGCAAAAGGGCAGTAGCTGGTGGCCAAGTGCTAAGACAGGACTTCCCTCAGACCCTCCTTCCTCTCATAATCTTCCTTCCTCCCACCTTCCCCCTTCCACATTCCTATCTTCTCATTCCCATTTTCCTTTCACCCTCCCTCCCCTCCTCATTCCCATCTTCCTTCGTTCCTTCCTTCCTTCGTTCCTTCCTTCCTTCCTTCCTTCTCTCCTTCGCTGCTTCTCATTCCCATCTCCTTCCTTTTTCCTTTTTTTGTAGTGCTTGTTTCTTTTTTTTCACCTATTACTGCTTCAATGGAGTATGCTCAAGGGACTATACACTGCACATCGCTTCCATCCTGCCACCAATTGCATCAAGCCCTGCTCCCCCAGCTCCCGTCCTCAGCCCTGTGGAAGGCTGCAAGAAGCTCCCTCCCAGCTTCTCTTATCTCTCCCATTCCCCCAACCCCCACCAATGTCACAATGCGGGGATTGAAGGGGGGAGAACCCTATGCGCGCGCGCACACACACACACACACACACACACACAGGTTCCCATTTTGACCCCTCTCCCCTGTCACTGCCTCTGTTATCTCCCCCCTTGTAGCCCTGTACTTTGACATATATTTTTCCCAGGGCTGTATGTTATTATATATTCCCAAACAATTATAGAATAAAACATATGGTAGTATAATAATAGAAAGAATAATAGAAGACTCATTTAGCAATGACAAATTAGTTTTAGCAATACTAATCCAAACACTGAGCTCTTTGTTTATAAGGTAGGAATGAAGGAAGTTACTATATGCATAACCAACACAGTTTGTAAACATATATGTTTCTCTTCAACAGGATAACATTGAAATCCCTATCCCAAGGTACTTTATCAAGGAGAAACTTAAAGCATTAAAAGAGAGAGAGAGGATCCTTTCTCAGATCATGTTGGATGCCGGAATGTATGAAGATGAACCCGTAAGTATATCTATATAATAAATTGAGGGATACAGGTAATCCTCATTAGCAACCACTTGTTCAGTGACCATTCAGACTCACAGTCATGATGAACATGGGGACTTAATGAGCAATACTCAAAGTTGTAACCATCACAATGACTTGGTAGTCACATGATTGCAATTTTGGCACTTTGCAACTGGCTTGAACTTACGACAATTGCAGCAACTTCCTTGCCAGTTTTTCTCAAGCAAAGTCAATGGGGAAGCCAGTAGAACAAGTCACAAATTGCTCCTCTGTTTTTTCTCCCAGGGAGCCCCCAGGCAGCAGATCAAGTGCAGATCCCAAAAGGCAGGCTGTTGCCTTCTTCGCCACACATGGACCACAGTGCCCACCACTCCACACCACCTGCCCACCCATACTATAGGGCCCATCCCCACTCACTCATGCCATCCACCTGCATTCATACTGCAGCATCCAGCTGCATTGCAGCTCCCACTCCCCAGACAGCTGTTTCTCACTTAAATGTTGCAATGAGAACTGCTGGAATTGACTGCTAAGCAATGCAGTTATGTGACAATACACTTTATAATCTCTTTGCTTGGTGGTGGGGGAGGCTGAATATCATAACGACTTAATTAAAGATAATACATCATGATGATCATAATTATGGGACTAGGCAGAAATTCTTTCCTTAATGAATATATGGATACACATGTCCATACCCGTACAAAGCTTTCAATAGTGTCTTTTGTTCTTTAAACGTCTCAACTTTTTCTTTGATGGGAGCTCCATTCAATCATAAATTGGTTGGTCTTCCTGTGAACCCACTCATTCCACTTTCATGTTTATTTCCAGTCTAATCCTCATTATTTCTATATAACCAAATCATTTCAGTATACTTTGTTCATACCAATCACTCGTTTCTGTGTTCAGTAACCATACATTCTTGATCCTTTCACTTCTTTTCCTACCTGTACTCCAAGTAAAAGATTCTCACTCCATACAACTTTTATGTTTCTCTTGACATGTAAAAAGTGAGACAGAAGCACAAGTTTATGGAAATGTTTTTGTTTTGTAATCTTATGGGACTTTGGAGGCAACGGTCTTTGCTGTGATAGCCCTTTGGAATAATCTGACATATAGCTGGTCCTATGCGGGCCTTTTTTTAAAAACATGCCTTTTTTCCTCAGTCATTCAAATCAGGATGTTAAATAACTTTGTCTGCAAAGGGCCTAATACATTTTAGTTACCAGTTGCCAAATAATTGTTATATTTGGTTTTAGCTGGTATTATTTACTTTAGTTTTGGTTTCTTTGTTCTTTGGTCCACTATATACCATCCGGAATCATGTTGTTCAAATTGGATAGCCATACAAGAGCTCAGTCAATGTATTCCTTTAAGGACAGAACATTGAGAATATAAAAAAGCATTCTAGACCCATTTACCCCCCACAAAGTAGGGAGAGGTAATTTGGAATTATTCTGGGGTCAAAATGATACCTGTCAACAGGACTGATGTGGTGTGCTTACCTGAAATAACAATTGAGTTTTCTCTTAAACTTCCTTTTTATATTGCAGAAAAAACCTGTGAAGGTCATGCTTTTAGAAGAAGCTGTTAGAGTAATTCAAATAGCTGAGCGAGCTCGACAGGGCCGACTCAGGGCTACATTCATGAAGCAAATCTTTCTTGAAGAAAAGAGAGAACGATTAGCCAGGCTTCAGGGTACAAAAGGTCCAGATGTTGAAACTGCTGCAATGTGTATTCAAAGGGTAAACATACATACTTTTAGAAATATGTTCCATTGAAAAGTGGCTTTTTATTCAATTTCTTTTGAATGTGCTATCAATGGAGAATGTTCATACCTATTTTTATATTATTGTTTGCCTTCATTTAATTTAACAAAAAAGAAAAAAAAACAAATACATATTTACTTCTCATACATATGTGTATAAAATATGGTACAACAGTTTCAGGAAAGGATGATTGTATTTCATTGTAATATTTTAAGCATTTTGTTCTTAAGGTATAATGTCAGGTCTTTAATCCTCTATGTCAGTGGTCCCCAACCTTTTTGGCTGCACAGACTGGTGGTGGTGGTGGAAGACAGGTTCACACTCTCAATCTAATCCCGTGCATGCACAAATGAAGCTTCATGTGCTCACCCATCACTTGTGTAGCCCTTGTCCCAATGGGCCATGGACTGGGAGTTGGGGACCCTTGCTCTAAGTAATTGGAAACTTTAAGTTATCTTTTCCAAACTGAAGTACTATTACCAATAAAAAGGGTACTGAGCATCCATTTCAATAGTCTTTTTTTTAAAAAAAAATTATTTTCCTTTCAAATTCATTCTTAAATATACATTCTTATAATTATTATTTAACATTTGTCAATTTGTATCATTTTTCCGCCTGTATATTTACATTTTCATATTTTATTTCCCCTTCCCCTGATTTAATAATGGGTCATCTGAGTTATTTGTTTTGTGCTTTGTTCCTTTCTCTTTCTATTTGTATCTTCTTTCAAGCCAATCATAAAATTGCCCCCATGTCCTATAGTACACTGATTCCTCTTTGCCCTTTATTCTCAGTGTCAACTATTCATTTCTGCACAATCTAATATCTTCTTTATTACCTCTTCTTCCGATGGGATTTTGTCTGCTTTCCAGTTTTGTGCAAATAGAATTCTAGCTGCTGTTATTATTTGTACAATCAGATATGAGTCTTCTTTAGTATATTTTTCTGGTAGAATACCCAATAAGAATATCTCTGGCTTAAATTCTATGGGCTGATGTATCATTTTCTCTAACCATGATTGTATTTTAACCAAATAGCTTTTTCCATCTCTACCTGTCCACCACATATGATAATATGCGGCCTCTGATCCGGTGTCGATCCCGGGTAGCTCCCTGGTTTACCGAGGAGCTCTGGGAGATGAAACGCCAGAAAAGACGCCTAGAGCGTGGTTGGAGGGCCAGCCGGTCCGAATCTGATCGAACACTGGTAAGAATTTATATTAAATCCTACTTAGTGGCGATAAAAGCGGCAAAGCTGCAACATTTTTTCGCTCTTATCGCATCCGCAGATAACTGCCCAGCTGCTCTGTTTAGGGTGACCTGCTCCTTACTTAACCAAGGAACTGGGAAAGACCCCTTGCAGGGTAGCGCTGAAGAATTTGTTCAGTATCTGCAGGATAAAATTACTCAGATCCGGACAGGCTTGGACTCTGACTGGGTAGATTCAGGTGAGTCGACGGGGATGAATCTTGTGGAGACTATCTGGGATGAGTTTGACCCTGTGACCCCCAAGGGCATGGACAGGATTATGGGGAGACTCAGTGCTGCCACTTGTGTGCTGGACCTGTGTGGCTCTTGGTTAGTCTCGGCTTCCCGGGAGGTGACATGAGGTTGGCTCCAGGCGATTACCAACGCTTCATTGAGAGAGGGGTTCTTTCCCACCGCTTTGAAGGAGGCGGTGGTGAGGCCCCTCCTTAAGAAGCCTTCCCTGGACCCAGCTTCCTTAGCCAACTATCATCCGGTCTCCAACCTTCACTTTGTAGTGAAGGTTGTTGAGAGTGCGGTAGCACGTCAGCTTCCCCAGTACCTGGATGAAGCTGTCTACCTGGATCCATTTCAGTCGGGTTTCAGGCCTGGATACAGCACGGAGACAGCATTGGTCGCGTTGGTCGATGATCTCTGGCGGGCCCAAGACAGGGGCTACTCCTCTGTCCTGGTCCTATTAGACCTCTCAGCGGCTTTCGATACCATCGACCATGGTATCCTACTGCAATGACTTGGGGGGTTGGGAGTGGGGGGCACCGTTTTATGGTAATTCTCCTCCTACCTGTCAAATCTGTCGCAGTTTGTGTTGACTGGAGGGCAGGGATCGACCCCGAGGTACGTCACTTGTGGGGTGCCCCAGGGGTCGGTTCTCTCACCCCTCCTGTTCAACATATATATGAAGCTACTGGGTGAGATCATCCGTGGTTTTGGGGTACAGTATCATCAATATGCTGATGATACCCAACTTTTCATCTCTACCCCAAACCATCCAAACGATGCCCTTGACATGGTGTCCCGATGCCTGGAGGCTGTGCGGATCTGGATGGGGAGGAACAGGCTCAAGCTCAATCCCTCCAAGACTGAGTGGCTGTGGTTTCCGTCATCCCGATTTGTGCATCTTGTTCCATCTTTGATGATAGGGAGAGAAATTTTAGCCCCCTCAGAAAGGCCGCAATCTGGGCATCCTCCTGGATACGCGGCTTAGTTTAGAAGAACACCTGACGGCCGTGACCAGGGGGACCTTTTACCAGGTTCACCTGGTACATCAGTTGCACTCCTTCCTGGATCGGGATGCTCTGTGCACAGTCACTCATGCCCTCGTCCTTTCTCGCCTGGACTAATGTAACGCTCTCTACATGGGGCTGTCCTTGAAGAGCACCCAGAGGCTTCAATTGGTTCAGAATGCGGCTGCGTGGGTTATCATGGGGGCACCTAGGTGCTCCCATATTACACCCCTTTTAGGCGGCCTGCACTGGTTGCCGGTTGTCTTCCAGGTGCGATTCAAGGTACTAATTATAACCTTTAAAGCGCTCCATGGCTTAGGCTCAGGATACCTGTGAGACCACCTACTGCCACTGGTAGCCTCCCACCGTCCAGTGCGATCCCACAGAGTTGGCCTCCTCAGGGTGGCGTCGGCCAGACAGTGTCAGCTAGCGACCCCCACGGGGAGAGCCTTCTCTATGGGAGGGCCTTCCCTCTGGAATGAGCTGCCCCCGGAGCTTCATATAATCCCCGACCTCCGGTCCTAAAAGGCTGGCTTTTCCAGCAAGCCAGCCTGGCCTGAACAAAACAAAATAAATTATTGATCATTGTTAATTTTAATCATTTTTTTTTAAAAAATGTCATTGTTAATCCTAATTGGGTTTGTTTGGGATATTCTATTTAAATTTTTTTAACTTTTTTAATATGTGTGGTTTTTTCTAATGTTGTATGCCACCCTGAGTCCTTGGGAGAAGGTCGGCATATAAATCCAATAAACCAAACCAAACCAAACCAAACCAATATGTTCCTGGCAATTGGTGACATTTCCAACATTTAGCTGATTTATCCTTAAACATTTTTGCTACTCTTTCCGGTGTCATGTGCCATCTCTAAAACATTTTATATAAATTCTCTTTGTATGCTGTCATATTCCTTTCCCATAGTTGTTGCCATTTTTCTAGTTCTATTGTATATCTAAAGTTTTTTGCCCATCTTATTGTTTCTTTAACCTCTTCTTCTAAATTTATTCTAAGTAAATAAATGTACAATTTTTAAATCATTTTTTCATCCATTCCCATGAATCCATTCCTATCTAATTCTGAATCTTCCATGCTAAAGCTATACTCTTTAATGTCTTTCTCATACCTTGTTTGTATTTGCATTTGTTTAAACCATCCTATATCAATCCCTTTTTCTTCTAATTCTTTCTTTTGTTTTAGTTCTCCCTGTGCTGTTAGTATATCTTTGTACCTAATAACCTTTTTCGTACTACTAATATTCGGATGTGTCAAAGCTTCTATGATTGAAAGCCACATTGGTACTTCCATATAGTGTTTTTCTTTTACTTTTCCCCATACTGCATATAAACCATTTCTTACATAGTGTCTCTGAAAATAACCATGTGTTCTATTTTTCCCATACCATAAAAATGCGTGCCAACCCAATTGCATATTGTGTCCCTCTAAGGCTAATAACCTTGCATTTCTTAATAATATCCATTATTTTATCCACGTTAAGGCTGCTGCTTGATAATATAATTCCCAATTCAATACACCAAATCCACCTCTAATCCTTGAATCTTGTAACATTCTTATATTAATTTTCACTTTCTTTCCTTGCCAAATATATTTTCTTATTATTTTATTTAGTTTTTTGAAATACTTTCTCCTGTTTTATCAGTATTGTTTGGAATAAAAATAAGAGCCACAAGAGCCACAAAACCTGGGTGGGTGTGGCCAACTCAACATCACTCCCACAGTTACATGACACCCCCCCCCGACATGCCTACCCAGGTTTCATGGCTCAGTGTTTTCTGTGGGAATAGGGTCTCTCGCTCTTCTCTCCCTCTCTCTCATTTCTGTTTTTCTCTAGTTTTCTTTTCCTTTCCTCTTCTTCCTTCATTTCTTTCTTTCCTTCCCTTTCCCTCTTTCTTTTTCTTTCTTTGACATTGAATACAATAGCAAATCCAAAATAAAGTTATTAATTGTAGGAAATTGTTTATTGCTATTTACTCTAGCCCACTCCAATGAATAGTAGTCTTGGTTGTTTTCTTATAACAGTGACATATTTCCATTGGTCTTGTTCTTTAGATACATATTTAGGCTTATTTTTTATAGAAGCAGTTTGTTTCCTATTGTGTTCGATTTGGGTGTATTATGTCTAAAATTGTATGAAAGGAAATAGAAATGCTATAATATGCATTGTATAAAAGTAAGTCTACAAATGTCAAAAGAATCAACTTAGGATAGCCTCCAAATTATTTTATACCATATACTGAGAAGGAAAGAGGGATATTAGTCCTATTCCAGTGGTGGGTTGCAGGCTGTATGCCTGGTACGCGCATACTGGTGCCTGCCGGAAGCAGCCGCCACGGGACCGGAATGGTGCTTTGGAGGGCCCACCCGCCCTTGTTCCTTACCTGTATTTGAAGGAAACGGGCCATCTGCGCACGCATGTGCATTGTACAGCGCCTGCGCAACACTCCGCCGAGCAGCTGGAGTGGCGCAGGCGGTGGGTGCGCATGTGAATGCAGAGTGCATGCCCGTGGTGCACGCCCAGCTCCCGTTGCAGCATACCGGTTGCAACGGGAGCCGAAACCCACTACTGTCCTATTCCGTTTACCCAATTTATACAATACTTTCAATTTCTTGTTTATTTTTTCTCTTGTTGTAGTAAAAGAAACTGTAAGACGGACAATTAAATACCTTTTGATTTTATAATACAGATTTGGCGTGGACACACCCAGTGGAAGAAAACTTTGAAAATTAGAGAAGAAGAAATGGTATTTCTAGGCATGGTAAATCTTTAAATGTCTTTTTATTTGAATAATAATTAAATTTAATTATTTTGATTAATATAAAATGAATATTGAAAAGGTATACTATGCAATACAGTTGTTAAGAACAAATCTTTATGCCAAAAAAGACAACATATTGATACTGGAAATTTCTGCATCTGAATCAAATAAGAGTGAGAGCCAGAAAACAGAGTGACAGTAATGGATTTGGCAAGGTTCTTGGCCCATCTGTCTTAAAAAAAAAATCCTGACATATCAAGTGTCCTTATTTATATAATAAATCATCTCCATGTAAATCTACGTAGGCTTCCTTAAAAGTCATAAATGTTGGCTGACAACATTTTATTTCAAATGTGCTCAACCACCTAGGAAAAAAGACAGTATGTTCTCGTGGTGAAGGTGCTAGAGTAGGAGTAGGAAGACCCAAACTCTTGTGTATTCTTAGCTTCAGGGATTAACTTTGTGACACTGCGCCAATTGTGCTGTCTCAACCAAAATCTACTTTATAGGAATATTGTGAGGGAAACTGGGAGGAGAAAGTATAATGTAGACTACCTTAAACAAAACATAGAATATTAACGAAATAAATACACAGACAAATGCTGTAGGGCATTTATATGGGAATTAGAAAGGGTAAGGAGAAGCAATTCTATTTGCCTTCTGCTAAGCAGATATTGCATCTACCAAGGCAGCCATTTTATGAAAAAGCCCGTTGTTTATCAGGAATCTAATAAATTTGAAGATTACTCTTATGTTAAGATGTGAGGCTAAAGTTCAGGCCTCAGTAGTCCTTTGAAGTCATGGAAAGTCCCTATGGAAACCACAGGCATGTGATCAGAACTGCAGAAGGCGTGCTTGACTATTTTTATAATTTCTATATTTCTATAACTTACCTTTTTTTTGCCAGCTTCCTCTTATGTAGTTACATAAGAGGAAGCTGACACACAACAGATAAGGTATAGAAATATAAAAAAGTCAAGCGCTATTAGTCAAGTACTTAGTTAAGTGCAAGCAAAGAAATGTATAAAATATCTGCCTCACACTGCGTTCAACATTCCTTCTTATGAAAGACCCATCTTTATTCAGCTGAAAAAGCACATTGGCTTATCAATGCACACACCTGGACTATCTGGACTCTGTCTTTTATTTTATTGAACCACACCTGTCAATCTGCATAACACCATGACATGCTGTCAACATTTTAAATAATGCCCCCTAACCCGAAAAAAAAATACAGGAGGCTAAAAGGAGATGGATTTAAAAGACATACTGCTTCTACTACTAAAAGGTAGTTGAAAGGAGAGCAGAGGATGGTCAACTGTATATAAATATTTTCTATCAGCATGCAGGAGTAGTTTGTGTGCATGATGTTTGATTTTTTTCATCCTCAACCCTAGAAAGTGTGATGATCTTAAATAAAGAAATATAATAATCAGCATTGCTTTGTTAAATCTTTGTTAGTTACTTAATGTAACTACAACTATAAATAAAAGAGGAGTGGAGTTGTATTATATATGAGATATTAACTACACCTCTATAGAACGAAAACCTTCTTCAATGCATTTTGGTTTATATAAAAGGAAAAAAGAATGATATTGCCATAGGTGTATATTATAGACCCCCAAATCAGAGTAAATAGATAAAATTTTGCTAATCAGCTAGCTAAAGTGCGCAGGAAAAGCACTACGATAGTAATAGGGACTAACTAACTTGCCATCAACTGGGAGACAAACTGCACCAAGTGGAAAATCAAACAGGTTCCTGGTGAACCTAGCGGAAAATTTTATCATCCAAAAAGTAGAGGAGAGAACTAGAGAGTCAGCTATACTTCACTTAATTCTTACTAATATGGATGAAATGATAAAAGGTGTCTATGCCCAGTCTAGCACAATACCACTGAGAAAAAAAAACCAAGAATCAATGTCAAAAATAATGTAAAAAGTTTGTTTCAAGTTTCTTTCAACATATAAAAATTAGATGAAAGTCAAGGAAACAATCAGTCTACTGAAGAGAAAAGATGGCGTGGAGGTAATGGGCAGCGAAAGGGGAACTACTTCATTCATTCTTTGTATTTGTCTTTACACAAAATGAAAATATAGCCCAACCTAACAAAAATAGTACTGTGACAGATTTGTGATGACTCCCATCAGATGCTTCTGCAGATATCTCTCCACATGTCAGCTCGGAGGAAGATTATGCAGTTCCAGGAACATCAAGAGGGGAGTTGGTCAATGAGAAAAAACAGGAGCAGCGAAGGTCAGCCAGATTACTCATGAGGAGGCAGCCTCATGCTTCTTGATGGGCTGCACCAGAAGTTGGCTATTTAGCACAGCAGGAGATGATGTTGGGAACAACCTGTTTGTTTTCTTGCTGTGTGTTCTTGCCTTGAACTTTGGATGGTGTGTTTTCAGCTGTTTCCCTTGCCTTGCCTCTACCTGTGGATTTGCCTTTGCCTTGAAGACTAGTGTTGGCTTCATTTGAGTAGTGTGTGGAACTCATTGAGGTTGAGCTGTTGCCATCTGTGGAATACCAATTCAGGCTTGGAAGCCTTAATAAAGATGCCTTGCACCCATGGTGTGTGAGGGAAGGACAACACAAGATTAGGAATGAAAGTCAAATTTTAGGAATACAAGTCAAAATGGACAAGAAAATAGTAATAAAACCCCTAACTCCATTTCTCTTCTGCTTCTCTTAATGCTGTGGTGTTGCAGTGTTTCCTGGCCCTTCTATAAAGGGTCTGGGTGTAGCTTCTTTTGTGTGCAGTGGAGAGGTTGCTTGTGAAGCTGAGGATCTGGTCTGTATGGGTAGGTTTGTGGTAGACACAGGTTTCCAGTTCTCTGTTGTCTAGAGTCCTTATGTCAATGTCGCAGAATGGGAATCTTTTGTCCATTTCCTCATCAGGTATGAATTTGATCCCGAGGAATATGTTGTTGAGTAGGTGGTATGTTTCTTTCACTTGGGACCATTTGATGATGAGGAAAATGTCATTGATGTAGCGTGTCCAGAATTTTAGTTAGATGGTGGATAGGGCTTTGAGTTTTTGCTTCTGTTATTAGGCCTGATATGGGTGACCCCACGGGGTGCCATGAACTTGCTTATAGATTTTCCCATTGAAGTATGTATTGAGAGGCATAGATCCAGAAGTTTCATAATGGTTTCTATGGACATGGGGTGTTCTGTGGCAGTGTCATCTTTATGGGTATGGTGTTCAGTGAGTAGATGGAGTATGGCTTGTTTAGCCAGATCAATGTCAATTGAGCTGAAGAGTGTAGTGGCATTGAAGGAGACCACGATTTCTTCCTTACGTGCTTGATGAGTTGGAGAAATTGTTCTGGGGAATTTATTGATTAGGTTGAGTTGTTGACTAGGTGTCTAAGTTTCCTCTACAGGGTTTTTGCTAATTTGTATGTTAGTGTACAAACTAGCAAAAACCCTCAGAAGAAACTCAGACTCTTAATTAATGCAGCACCACAGCATTAAGAAAAGTAGAAGAGAGATGTTTGCTTGACACCTTTCTATGCAATGGCTATCCAAAAAACATTGTATTCAGACAAAGTACCAACATCACAATGCACCACACAGCCAACCACCACACAAAAGGGATGTCAGAAATGACAGCCAGAATTCTCCAATCCCTAGGAATAGTAATAGCCCAGAAACCCACAGCCACATTCCTCAAGGAATTATCCAGAACCAAGGACAAGCTACAGAAGAATAAAAGAAACAATGTAATTTACAAAATTAATTGTAGCAATTGCAACCAATTCTATGTGGGACAAATATCACGTTGATTACAAACCAGAATACATGAACGCCAGCTGGCAGTCAAATGCTAGGATCCCAAATCCCTAATCTCTACCTACACTGACACAGAGCAGCATCAATTTAATTAGAACAATACTAGAATCATTGGCCATGCTATCACCTGCTACGTGCATGAGTTCATTGAAACTTGGCATTTCACAGACAGTTCCATCAACAGACACATAATCAGCCTATGAACTCCTCAGAATTCAATTGTAAGAGTCAACCAGCAACAGCACTGACCCTCAACCAATTCATGCAACCAGCACTTCACCTCCCAGTGACCTTCACCTGACATGACCTCCCCATCATCATTACAAGGCTTTTACCTGATCCAGCACAAGCCTCTCACCTGATGTGACCTCCCCATCACAAAACTTACCACACAGAGCCTTTATAAGCAGAAGAACACCAAGACAAACATCCCATAAACTCTGCTGAAAATGTTACTTAGCCTGGTAACAAAACGTTTGGAAACCATCCCACAAGCTCAATGAATCAACCTCCACTCTCAACTCTATAATATACATTGGAAGACTTAGATGGCACGGGCACATTGTACACAGTAAAGAAGACTCGGTAGCAAGAACAACCATGCATCTAGACCCTGATGGCCAGCAACCCTGTAGAAAAAGTGGAAGGAGAACAGGAAATATGTGACCATCACCCCTGATGGAGATGACTGCAAAGACAAGCGGTCCCTGCCAAACAACAAGCGGTCCCTGCCATAATGTGGAAATAACTCTAGGAAGAAGAAGCTTTTATAGTATACATTAAAATAAAACTGACTAATTTGAATAGTTTATCAACACCTAATATCTCCCAAATGTTCTCTCAGAGCTATGTTTTTACTTCTTCATGGAAGCTACTAGAAAAGAAGGAGGCAATTTATTCCATAAGAGAAGGCCCTTCTATAGGATCTCTGTAAATGGAATCTCTTGGAAATGGGAACTTCAGCAGGGTCTCTCCTCCAAATTTTGCTGGATGGACAGATTATTAAATCTAATCTCTAAAATAGTTTCAATATAAGAAAGGTGAGTTTTTATAAGAAATATCAGAAATTTTGTGTTAGAGGTGGCAGATACACATAACAAAATTAGAAATTACGAGGCTTCCATTGAAATAAACCCAGACTTGCCACAGTGACATTGAAATTATCAGAAAGGGAAAGATAATACTGTGCCTGATTTATAAATTACCTTTGGAAGGTACACATTTTGTTCCAACCATCCTGGTGGGATCAGTTATAAAAGATCAGCATGATTCAAGGATATAGATAAAATGTACTGGTGGTTGAATCCTCTTTTTTGTATGAGAATTGTCTATTAAATGACTTAATATGGAAAAGGAGGAAAATAAAGATGATGAATGTATAAATTACTTGGTTTATGTCTGCTGAGCATATGAAGCTGTTTTACATAGAATCAGCTATATGAGGCTGTCTGCCTTAACTGACAACAATATATTAAAGTCTCAGATAAAGATATTTCCTAGCCTTAAAGTAGATACTACTTATTGAATATATGATTCTTTGTGTGCAAACATATATTCTACTATTGATTTATGAATGCCATATGAACAGAAAGGCAGATTTAAATCAAAATGATTTATAAGGAGACATGACGGCACAGTGATTAGAATGCAATATTGCAGGCTAACATTGCTCACTGCCAGGAGTTCAATTCTGACCGGCTCAAGGTTGACTCAGCCTTCCATTATTCCATGGTCGGTAAAATGAGAAGCCAGATTGTTGGGGGTTCTATGTTGACTCTATAAACCACTTAGATAGTGTTATAAAGCACTATAAAGTGGTATATGTCTAAATGCTATTGCTATGGTAATAAAATAATTCTACTATATATCATAGTAACTATCTTTGGTTTGAGTTCTGTTACCTGCAGTATACTGTATGAGTTTTCAGTATCATGTACAGAATCTTAATATATAGAATTTAATAGTGAGAAACTAATGTAGAATATGAAATCATTCTGAATTGAAACACTGAAGGTAAAGTAAGAAGTGGAATAGGAGAAATAAAAACAGCAATCTTCTAAGTATTTGTCATCTATTATCCTGATCAGGGCACTTAAATGGCCACAGTAAAGTCAGTTGCTATATCCACTTCAGGCTGGATATAGCATCAACAAAGCAGAATTAGTTCCTCTGGTGTTAATAATAGAATAACTGTGTTAATAAAACTGGAAATACAATATATGCAACATCTGTTTTTAGATCCCACCACCCCATTTCCAGAGACCTAGTGCTTCGTTATTACGTGCCCAGAAGGTTGATACTTTAAGATGTGAAATTCAGGAGAAATATGAATCAGACTTCCAGAAAGCTCTAGTAAGCATCAAAGAGCGAGTGAAAGAAATTGAAGGACCAGACATCAAAGAAACCCTCCAAGACCAGATCCGCCAGTGGTTTATTGAATGCCGGTGAGATACCATTCTTTCTTTCCCTAACCTCTCCTTATCTCTAATCACAATGACCATAAGAGTTTGTAAACATTTCTTTAAGATGGTTGGAATCAAGGCTGCTTCAGTACAGAAAACAGTTTTAAACAAACCAAAAAAATTATCGAAATCACAAGTTGAATCATCATTTCTCATCACTGTTAGCACAGATTCATGGATTTAGAGTACAATATCATATATTATTGGAATTCTTATGCAGAAATGTATAACAGGTTTTTTTACTTATACATAGAGCTATCTTGCACAAAACTCTCTGTAATGAAGTCAATGTAGTAATCTGTTTCCTTCAGTATATTGATAATTGTCATTGATACTAATATTTACCAACAAATATTAATTTGTAGATTAGCTTACATTATAGCTAGAACTGACTAAACAATAATTTCAGAATATTTTCAGGGAATTGTGTTTAATTAAAAAGGAACAAAAATAGACCCAGGAAACTACAGACTAATCAGTCTAACATCAATACCTGGGAAGATACTGGGGGAAAAAAATTTGAAAAATAAATATTTGAATACCTAGAAACAAATAAAGCTATAACTAGAAGCCAGCACGGGTTTGTTAAAAACAGATCATGCCAAACCAATCTTATTTCATTCTTTGACAAAGTGACTAAATCAGTTGACCAGCGAAATACTGTGGACGTAGTATATGTAGAATATACTAAGGCATTTGACAAAGTAGACTACACCCTGTATCTTGAAATTTTAGAAAAATGTTAGAAAAAAAAACAACCTACTTCTTGCTAAGTTAGGAAAATAGTGGGATAGACAGCATCACCACCAGATGGATTTGTAACTGACTGACAAAATGTACTCAATGAATCGTCCTTAATGGTATTACATCTACATGGAGGAAAGTAAGCAGTGGGGTGCCACATGCTTCTGTCTTAGGCCCAGTACTCTTCAATCTATATATATATAAGTGAAATGCCTCTCATGCACGTCATGAAATCTCTAGAACAATAAAGCCTACAAACTTGGTCATTCTATGTGCACCACGGGAGAACCCAAGCATGAGTTTAACTTTTGGCCATTAGCCTTGAGACTGAGTTTAAAAAAGTCTTGTCCACACCCCCTCTAGTTGGTAGAGCCCAGTTTTGTATGAAGGCACAGCCGATCAGATAAATGGAAATAAGGTAAGTTCTGAAAAATACAACTGGAAAGGTAAGTTATTCCCCAAGACCCCGGACTGAGACTGCCCAAGGGTGGGGTTGGATTCTCCCACGGCACACATAGAACAACCATTCAGGTAAGCCAATGGTCTTTCTCCTGCGCGCCACTTGGAGAATCCAAACATGGGACATGCCCAAGCATATGGATCTAAGGACGGGTACTGGAATGGTCCGTGGTCTCAGGAACATTGATGACCCTCTGCAGTACAAATCACCCAAAGGAGCCTCAGTGGAGGCATATACGTCCAGTTTGTAATGTTTGATGAAGGGTGATGGTGATGACTAAGTCGCCGCCCTGCATATCTCTTCAATCGAAGCTTGTGTGGCCCAGGCAGCGGTGATAGCTGCATTTCACGTGGAATGGGCCGTAATCCGTCTGGGCACTGGGCTGGCCTGGATCTCATAGGCTTGAGAGATACACGCCCTCAACCAACGCCCCACAGTGTTAGATGTCACCTTCACACCCGTGGTTGCTGGTTGAAAGGAGATGAATAATGATTCTGTCTTCCTGAAAGCTGCTGTTCCTTGACATATTGGCATAGGGCCCTTCTCACATCTATGTGGTGCCAACTTCTTTCGCGAGGATGTTGTGGTCACGGACAGAAATTGGGGAGAACAATCTTGTGGGCCCTGTGAAACCATGAGTTGATTTTGGGTGGGAATGCTGGATCCAAATATAAAACAACTCTGTCCGTATGAAAAATGCAGAGATCTTGGTGTACCAAGAGGGCCCCCAACTCTGATACTGCCAGCAGCTGGGTGCAGAGGACAAACCGAACGGTAGCGCTCTGTACTGGTAATGCCAGTCTGCAAATTGGAACCTCAGGAACTTCCTGTGAGCTGGACATATGGGCACGTGAAGATAAGCCTTCCCTGATGTATGCAGCCCAAGATGGATTTGAGGTACTGCATCTTGAAGTGTTTAGACTTTTTCAAGTCTAAAATAGCTCGCCAGCCTCCTGAGCTCTTGGGCACTAAGAATAGGATTGAATAAAATCCCCTGCCCTCGTGTCCCGATGGAACTGGCTCTATGGCCAATATGTCAAGCAGGTGCTGGATCTCGGTGTTCATGAGATTCTTTTTTATTTGACATCTGGGAACGGGACCCTGATGAAATGTCTCGGGGGATGGGTGGAGGTGGAAAGGAATTCTAGAGTGAGGCCCAGCCTCACCGTCTACAATACCCAAGCATATGTGGTGGATGCTTCCCATTGACTTATGAAGTGGGTATGTTGTCTACCATGGGATGCGGTGTTTGGGAACCACTTGTATCTGCAAAACGGTCAGTTGCTTGAGCCTCGAAAGGGCTGCTTCGCAGGAGGTTGTTGCTGCAACAACCTCCTGCCTCTATCACGAAACCCTGACCTATTCTGAAACCTGTCCTGGTATCTGTCGGATTCCTGATTGTATGACCGATGGTACTGGGAGGAGTATTACGAATATTGTGGAGCTCCAAATCCCTGGTCAGCCGGCCGAAAGGACGGGCGTCTGAAATAGAGTTGCGTCCTGTGATCCACCCGCCTGTGAGCAAGGGGAAGCACCTTACTTTTGTCCCTATTTTCTACCAGTATAGGGTCAAGAGCTTCTCCAAAGAGAGGCCCGCCCTTAAATGGAGCGAAAGCGAGACGCCACTTGGAATGTAGGTCACCCTACCAGTGGCATAGCCACAGGAGACGACTGGATGTAATGTTGGAAGCTAGCACCCTAGACGCAAACTTAGCAACGTTGAGCGTAGTGTCCGAGAAAAATTTGATAGCCGCCACCAGTTTGTTAATAATAGCCGGAGAACCTCCAGAGCAATTCTGGCCTGCAATTGTCTGAGCCAGACCAGAGAAGTCCTATTAAAAAAGGACGCCGCAGTAGATACCCTCAGCGCCCAGGCGGCCACCTGATGCATCCTGCAAAGAGTCATCTCAGCTTTGCGGTCCTCCGCCTTTAAACCATCTGACACATTGGAAGGCACGATAGCTGGGGAAGCTAGGGCTGATACTGGTGGATCCACTGGAGGAAGCTGTAATAATGCTTCAAATTCTGTACTAGCACTATAAAACTTCCTATCATTATTACCTGGAGGAGGCACTGAGCTGGGTTGGGCCCGCTGTCTTTGAATGACATCAGAGGCATTGGAACAGCCTCTTGCTCTGGAACCTGCCCTGCGAAAAGGCGTTCCGTGGAGTCTAATTCTACCACTGACCTTGCAGGGTTAGAGATGCCCAGCCCCATGTTGGCAGTGGCTTTGGCCTTATAAAGTAATGACTTAAACAGATGAGGGTGAAATAGACCCGAGAATGCTGGTTTGTCAGGGACCCAGCCTTCATCATCTGAGAACTCCTGATCCCCTAGATCAGTGTTTCTCAACTTTGACGACCTTAAGTCCTGTGGACCTCAACTCCCAGAATCCCCCAGCCAACACAGCCTAGATCCTCCTCTGCAGCTAGTGAGTTTTCACTGTGCAGATAATGAGCTGGTGAAGAGGTCTATTGAGGAACTGATAATGGTCTGGTCAAGGACCATGACCTGGGGGCCTGTCCCCTGCATTGTAATTCAGATTCCACCCCCTGTGCAGAAATGTGCTGCAGAAATGAGGCGGCGAATCTCTAAGTAGGACAAGGACCTGATTTTCCACAGGGCAGAGCCTCACCGCTGTGGAGTTAAGGGAAGTCACAGGAACTGAGAGTTCTGGTTCGGTATCTAACAATGGGCCTACTCTTGAAAGACTTGATGGGGAACCAGGGCCCAGGCCAACCTCTTCCGCTAATAATCCCCAGGAAACAACATCAGGGGATCAGCCCTGAGTGGCCTGCAGGAATGGAGGAGAGGCAGGTGGAGAATGGGAAGATAGGGTCTCCAATGCTAGAGCCGGTGGAGAATCTTGATCTCGTGCACCTCTGATGAACTTAGAGGAGTGCTTTCCTGAAGGCTTTTGTTTGGCCCTAGAATCTTTGTTAACTATAGTAGAGGGAGCACGAGTCACGGACTTGCTGGTCCATGATGAACTCCTGGTGGTAGATCTGGCTACTCTAGCAGTGGAGGGCCCCAGAACGGCCTGTGATCCTGGGGAAACCTCTGCCCCTGAACTGCTGTCCAAAATGGATCAGCCATGATAGAAATTAAGCCTCCTTTCAAGTAATGGGGGAATTAGTGGTAAGGCCCTGAGCAACAGGAGTCCTGACTCTCTGCAATATGTGGCTGAAGAAAAAGAAACCATGGCTACTCAAGTCTCTGTGGTCTTTTCACTCCAAACCTCACAATCACCGGTCAGATTGAATTGTCCAATAACGCTGAGAATGCAAAGCTGCAAACAGACTTTCCCAGAGGAGAAGCTGAATGTGTTAGCTGTGGCAGCAGCCCCAGTTCCAAAATTGCTGTGGGATAGGAATTATAAAGTAACGATGTCAACTGCATATGAAGAAAATTTATATAAGATGTCTTGTAGATGGCATCTCCCACCGGCGAAATTGGCAAAGATGTTTAAAGATAAATCAGCTAGATGTTGGAAGTGCCACCAAATACCTGGATCTTATTATCATATGTGGTGGACATGTGGAGAAGCAAAGAAGTATTGGACAAAAATAAAGATATGGTTGGAAGAGATGCTAAAACAACATAATGATTTTAAACAAGAAATATTTTTGTTGGGAATCTTGCCTGAAACTTATAACAAAGAAAATATATATTTAATTATTCATGTATTAATAGCAGCTAGAATTGTATTTGCACAATATTGGAAAAGTGAAGAGATTCTTACTGAAGAGAAGATGATTAGGAAAATATTAGAATGTGCAGAAATGAATAGATTAACACTAGCAATTAAAGAGAGGGAACAAACTGATTATTATATGATATAGGAAGCTTTTTACCAATGGTTAGAGAATAAAAAAGGAAATTGGAAATAAAGGAAGAAGACAAGAAGAATAGAAGTTACATTATGATAGAGATAAGAATAACATGGCAACCGGTAACAGGAGTATGATGAGAATAATTATGTTTAAAATTATTGCATTTTTATTAGAAGATATGTTATGAAGGAAATGAAGATTTACAAATGGTATAATTGTTCAATGTATATAATTTGTGGAAGGATGTTGCACGGAAATATTTGTACCCAGATAACACACTGCTCAAACGGAGATGAATTGTTTCTGTTTTTTAAAATGGAAAATAAATGATTTTTTAAAAAAAGAATCTAAAATCAATTACTACTAGTCAGAAGAAAACCTACTTGAGGATTTGAATCTTTGCATAATAGCTCTGTGTTATTAGACTGCATCTTCAGTTATCTGATTCCATCCCCGTGTTATTCTATCAATAGTATATGTGACAAATATTATGTAAATTAATATGTAGTATTTTAAAATGTTTTAGGTTGTTAAATGTGGGGTCTGAGCTTGGTTGATTTCTTGCAGCTGTTTCATTACCAAACTTGGTAACATTATCAGTGCTAGTAGGGTTTGGTGTTTCCTCTCATTTTATATACTAATGGCTTGCCCTGCCAGGGTTGGTGAGAATGGTCTTAGATGTTGTTTAGGAATTATCCTATATTTTTTGAGCAGATCAAAAGACTCAACAATCCCAGAAGAGAAAACAGGAAGCATCTACAACTTAGAGTGTAACGACTGCAGCAACCATTATATAGCAGCAACTACATAATGACTGCAGCAACCATTATGTAGGCAGAAGACTAGCAGAGCACATCCATGAACACCAATTAGCAGTCAGAAGAAATGATGAAAATTCCTTAATTTCACAACATGGAAAAACTTAACCATGGTTTCAACTGGGAAACTGAGAGCATCCTGGACCAAGTCAAGTCCAAAAATGCTAAGAGAATTCCTGGAAGCCTGGCACTCATACAGATTGGCCATCCACAGGCACATAAACATCTACATACCAATCAAAAAACCAAAATGGAAAACTTCCTCACCAGCAATCAGCACCCAGTTGAACAGAGATTAACGCCAAGATTAACATTAGACCAACAATCAAGAAGCAAACAATACCGATTTGCTTCCAGGTGTAATTCAAGGTGCTGGTCATCACCTTTAAACAGTGGTGAAATCCAAAAATGTTTCCTACCGGTTCTGTAGGTGTTGTTTGGTGGGCATGGCTTGGTGAGCATGTGACCAGGTAGGCGTAGCCAACTTGTAAAATGTGGTGAAACTCACTTAACAACACTCTTACTTAGCAACCAAAATTTTGGGCTCAATTGTGGTCATAAGTTCTCTTTCTTTCTTTCTTTCTTTCTTTCTTTCTTTCTTTCTTTCTTTCTTTCTTTCTTTCTTGTCTCTCTCTCCCTTCCTCTTTCTTTCTCTTTTTCTTTCTTTGTCTCTCTATCTTCTCGCTCTTCTTTCCTTCCCCCTCTCTTTCTTTCTTTGTCTCCTCTTCCTCTTTCTTCCTCTTTTTCTTTGTCTCCCACCCTTCCTCTTTCTCTTTCTTTGTCTCCCTTCTTTCTTTCTTGTCCCCCTCTTTCTCCCTTCCTCATTCTTCCTCTTTATTTCTCTTTTTCTTTTTTTCTTGTCTCTCTCCCCCTTCCTCTTTTTTCTTGTCCCTCTCTCTCTCCATTCCTCTTTCTTTCTCTTTCTTTGTCTGGCTGTTTTCTTTTCGTTCTCTCTCTTTCTCTCAGGGTGTGCTCTGTTGCTGCCAGGTGCATCTGCGCAGGAGAACTCCCTGGCACGGCGCAGTTCTGGGATGGTGGAGAGCCCAAGCAAGCTTCACCCCCATTGCTGCCACCGCTGCTGGCCAGCTTGCGAAGGCAGGCAAGCAGAAGGTCATGTGGAAGGCAGGCAAGCATGTCATGACCTGCTGGCCATGGGGAAGGGAGCTAGCATGCTTGTTTACTTCCCATGTGGCCTTTTGCTTGCCTGCCTTTGCAAGCTGGCCATGGGGACACCTGGAAGGTTGCATGGAAGGCAGGCAAGCATGGCAGGGCTGTGGGATGCAGGGAAGGGAAAGGAGTACGGGAGGTAGGCTGGGATGGTGGAAAGCAGAGACTGGGTGGGGCGGGGCAAGCGAGCAGTGACCAAGGGACTGGTTCGGGAGCATGGCCAGCCAAAGGTCTCCAACCGGTTCGGCGACCCAGGCCCAATGTCTGCTACTGATTCTCCTGAACTGGTCTACAACATATAGTGTAGTCTCCTGAACTGGTCCGAACCAATAGGATTTCACCCCTGCCTTTAAAGCCCTTCATGGCTTGGGACCAGGTTATCTGAGGGACTGTCTCTTGCCAGTCATATCCACCCGACCTATCAGAGCAGGGAGGCAGAGAATGTTGTCTCAGGGATATGTCCCACCAGGTGCATATCCCCGAGGCATATGCACCTGGTGGGACCCAGAAAAAGGACTTCCGTGGTGGTTCCCTCTCTCTGCAACATCATTCCCCCAGAGATTAGAATGGCCCCCATTGTAATACTCTTCCAGAAGGCGCTGAAGATTTGGCTCTGCCAGCGGGTCTGGGGAACCAAGACCAGAATGGGACCCATTAAATGTCTTGCGTGATCTTCTGTCACCGGGATGGGGTGGTGGTGTGATTTTGTTATATTGTACTATATCAGTGATGGCAAATCTTTTTGGCACTGAGTGCTGAAAAGGTCGCATGGAAATCTCACATGCATGCTCATTGGGGCTGCGCTCTGGCAAAGTCAAACTTACAGGATCTAGCACACATGCGCACCTGATGATCAGGTGAGACAGATTTTCAGCACTGCCATGCATACAAAAGGATCACACTCCACAAACACCACACTTCCGAGTTTGGTCGTGCATGCACACCCGACAATCAGCTGGCTGGTGCGCATGTGCACATAGGTTTTCAGCACTGCTGTGTGTGCAAAGGAAAGCTGATCATCACGTGCCCATGCGCGCTAGAAACCTGGATGCCAAACAGGCAAGGCTGCGCATGCCAGGCAACATGGCTTTACGTGCTACTTTGGGTATGTGTGCCATAGTTTCATCATCACAGTACTATATTAATTTATTTGATTCTTGTTAGTTTTTATTGTTTTAAATGTGGTTTTATATTCTGCAAACCTCCTTGAGTCGCCATGGGCTAATAAGCAGCAATAAAAATTCAATAAACATACAAATAAATAAATAAATAAATAAATAAAATACCCCAATGAAGAAACTGCCAAACAAGCTGACAGTAAATAATATCCCGGTCAAGGAACCTCTAATACCACTCCCACTAGAGGAAACCACTGGTATATAAAATGAGATCAAACCTCATCTTACTGATGATATTACCTAGTTTGGTGATGAAACATCTACAGGAAAACAAAGCTCAGAGAGCACTGGAGACCCCACAGTCCAACCCTGACCTACAAATATCCTCTTCTATTAGTTATCAAGTAAATTTAATTTTATATTTTATCCTATTCAAACAGGCACATTACAGGAAAATTTCCTGATTATCCTGATGAAGAACAAGGTGGCTCAGCAGTTCTTTTCTCAGAAAAAACTCCAGAAGAGGTAGAGTTTATTTCAGTATAAATGTATATGGTATTTACTGTCCTTTTAAAACACAAATAAGTGATTCATGACTTAGGCATCCTGAAGGAAATTGCTACTGATTTCCTTTAGTTCAATGTTATAGTGCATTAATTGCTTGTTATACATTGAATGTTATAATAATGAATTCTACTTATAGAAGAGAATTACAAGATAGGAACAAATAAATTTGATAAATAAATTGATATTTAATAAATAAAAAACAAAATGACCTGATATTGTTGGGGAGCAGAGATCGACCCCTAGGCCCCTAACGTGTGGGGTGCCTCAGGGTTCGGTCCTGTCCCCCCTTCTTTTCAACATCTACATGAAACCGCTGGGTGAGATCATTCGACGGCACGGGATAAAGTACCATCAATATGCGGACGATACTCAATTGTATCTGTCCGCCCCGTGCCAACTCAACGAAGCGATGGATGTGATGAGCCAGGGGCTGGATGCTGTTAAAGACTGGATGGGGGTCAACAAGCTTGTCCTCAATCCAGAAAAGACCGAGTGGCTGTTGTGTTTCCCTCCCAAGAATTGGCCAAGTACTCCATCTCTCAGGCTGGGGGGTCAAATTATACGCCCCTCAGACAGGGTTGGCAACTTGGGAGTCCTCCTGGACCCACAGCTGACCTTCGAACATCATTTGTCAGCTGTGACCAGGGGGGCATTTGCCCAGGTTCGCCTGGTACACCAGTTGCGTCCCTACCTGAACCGGGAGGCCCTCACAACAGTCACTCGTGCCCTTGTGACCTCTAGGCTGGAATATTGCAATGTGCTCTACATGGGGCTGCCCTTGAAGAGCATTCGGCGACTCCAGCTAGTCCAGAACGCGGCCGCGCGAGCGATAGTGGGTGCACCTCGGTTCACCCACGTAATACCTATCCTCCGCGAGCTGCGCTGGCTACCTGTTGATCTCCGGGTGCGCTTCAAGGTGCTACTTATCACCTATAAAGCCCTTCATGGTAGTGGGCCTGGGTACTTGAGAGACCGCCTACTGCCAATCACCTCCACCAGACCGATTCGATCGCATCGATTAGGCCTCCTCCGAATTCCATCTTCTAGCCAGTGCAAACTGGCAACTACCCGGAGGAGGGCCTTCTCGGTGGCTGCTCCGTCCCTTTGGAACGAACTCCCCGTGGAGATTCGGACCCTCACCACCCTCCAATCCTTCCGCGCTGCCGTAAAGATCTGGCTGTCCCGGCTGGCCTGGGGCTAAGATTATAGCCCCACTCGAATGGTGTGATTGTTGGGTTTTTTCTCTTTTAAT
This sequence comes from Thamnophis elegans, assembly GCF_009769535.1. Lineage (NCBI taxonomy): Eukaryota > Metazoa > Chordata > Lepidosauria > Squamata > Natricidae > Thamnophis > Thamnophis elegans. Next base: position 35,082,042 of record NC_045543.1, read on the forward strand.
ATGCTGTATTGTTCACTGTTTGTTGTTTCCCCCCTCCCTTTTGAATTGTGAGCCGCCCTGAGTCCCTTCAGGGAAAAGGGCGGCATACAAATAAAGGTAAAAGTAAAAAAGTAAATATAGATAACTAGTTCATTAATTATAGCAATTTCCGTCACTCTAAAAGGTGATAGTGAGCTTTGCATACATTTTGAATACATCTGGACATCAACCAAAATGAAATGGTGTGCTTTGTCAAGAGTCAAGAGTATTTAAAATGTTGGTTAAAGTTATTTATTCATTAGATTTGTGGTAGCTGGAGCATGTTTGCAGTAGTGCCTCCAGGTTTTATTTTATTTTATCAATTTTTAGTATTCCCATTGGATCCTTTTTAATTTAATTAACATTTTTTGGTGTAGATAACAGCGTAGAACATAATACAAACAAAAACTTTTGTTGCTGCTGAGAATTAAAAAAGCATGGGAAAAAGAAAGAAACGCCATGGCACCAGCTCCCCATTCCCAACAATCTGGAGAGATAAGAACAGGACCTGCAAAAAGATGTGGCAAAACAGCATTTACTAGACTTTCCCGATATAGCGGGGAGGGGGACGGGATGACAATCTGAAAGCCAGCTTTTCTCACAAACAACTAGTCCAATAACTTCCTATATGGAAACTGAGTTAAAGACTAAAAAGGCGACCAACAACCAGATAATTCAGAGTATGGAGAGTTTACCTTGGGAAAATTCAACTGAGTTTATGGCAAAGCAATGCCTTCTCACAGCGCAAACAATGGTTTCAATATTCGAACAATTAATTGCCATCCAACATGATGTAGAGACTTCTCTAAAAGTCAAAAAAAGCGAAAAAAGACTTCGCTGTTTTTCTTCAAGTACAATATCGGGCCCCATGTACCCCCACTAAAGTTCTTCCAGAAGACTTGGTTAACTCCCATACGCAGGATAAGGAAGAGGAAAAAGAGCAAAGAGCCAGAGAAACAGTTAAAGAGTCGGATAAAAAGTGGCAGTCCTCTCAGAAAAACAGTCCCTCCCCAGACAAGGCAATGAGAGGGAAAGATATTAATAAAGAAGAAGTCAGGAAAGTATTCCTCCCCCAATCACAACAATCACATCGCTCCCTACAAACCCAACAGATTGCTTTTAGAACCATATGAACGGACTTAATTATGGACGTTGGAATTCCAGAAGTGCAATATTAAATTCCCTAAGCCAGCTTCTTCACTGTCACAGGGATCTGATTGATCTCCGTGCTGTGGAGTGGCTTCCTGAGGTCCCAAATTGGAAGCAGATTCTCCTGTCTTTCAAACAGCCCACCATACCACAGATGCTATTCAACATGAAGGCATATTTAGCCCTCTTTCAAATCTTTCCCATCAGAGTCTTCGGTGAGGAAAGGGTTACTCCGTTAATTGCTAACATAAGAGCTCCCAAGGTGGCTGCCTCCTCCTCATTTTCGACCTTGGGAAAGAGAGAGAAAGACAGTGGGAGTCAAACAGCCTTGTCTGGTGAAGAGATACTTAACAGCATAGAAGCTGGTCTCATGTTTTTGGCACTCTCCCAAGGAAAGAACAAGACAATATATTATACAAGTTAGAAAATTTAAAGAAATCCTTATTGGTCACAATGGACACAGCAGAGCCGCTTATAGATCTGGTTTCCCCAATAATTGAGCCTCTCACTTCTCCCCCAGAGGACAAGGGATTGCATGAATACAAGATCATGGAAAATAGAAGCCAAGACCCAAAGGGGGTATTAGAGGTCCCAGTAGAGATGGAGATGCTTTCATCCCTGTGTGAATATCCCATGACATCTTCACCGAACCAAGAAACTGAGTGTCGACCCACGTCAGAGCCACCACCTCAAAGAATGAAATATTACCTAATAATTCCTTGTCCTACACCCAGAGAAGAGAGATCAGTGTGGCAAGCTCTGTTAGCTGATGCTAAAACCTCTTACCCTGAACAAGTTCCTCAAGAGTCTACACAGGTCTTAGTCGGGACCTCCCTACTTTTAGAGAAGGCCAATTTTGTGTGCGATGACACCTCAATCCATGGCAACAACCAGACAACTTCCCTTTGTATAAATCAAGTTTCCTGATGAGCTGCAAAAGATGACCCACTTTCCCTTATAACCTGGAACATAGTGGTTGGTCTGTTCCATCAAAAGACCAACTCTTTTTTTACTATATATTACAATTTGACATCCTCCTCTTATAGGAAACTTGGGCCTCCACAGAGATTCGGTTAGATGGTTATTGGGTTAACTCAATCCCACCTGTCCCAAGCAAGGGGTGGGAGAGCTAAAAGGGGGTATTGTAACATTAGTTAATACATCCTTGCAATTTAAATGTGTACCACTGCCACCTTTACAGCCATGGGTTGTAACTACATTGCTCTTATTTAAACAGGTGGAGATTTTGTTTTTTAATATCTATATTCCTCTACTTGATAAGAATAATGTGATTAACAATATTTGGGACAGCATAAAAGATTTTATTCTTGGCTGTTCAGACAAATACCCCAAAGCTGCAATAATTATAGGGAGGGACTTAAACTAAACGCTAGAATGGGACCAAATGATCAAGCATTATTTAATCAATTCAAGATCCACTATGATGAAAATGTAACGGAAGAATCCTTGCATTCCAGACAATTTAAAGACCCTAAAGCTAACCGGGCAGGTTTGTGTGTAACATAAATGACTGTACGTTTGTATCTTTGTATCCTTAATGGGACCCCATTGGGCAACTATCCAGCAAAATATACTTATCGGGGAGCAGGAAGAAAATCCACAGTTGATTACTGGATAATATCATATGACTTCCTGAAGTTCTTACAGAAGATGGAGGTAGATTCGTGACTGGAAAGTGATCATAATACAATTCTCCTTGCTGTCACATTGCACCAGAAATCTCTAAGGGCAGGCACAGCCTACCCACCCAGGTTAGAGAGTCAAAATACCCAGGTAAAAATTGAATGGAATGAGAAAAATGCTAAGGAAGTTACCAAATGGATGTTAGCCCCTGAAACCATAGAGCTACATATATCTCTACTATGGAATAAGCGTGGAGGATCTTACTTAGAGGGGTTTGAAACCTTAATTTTAAAATTGAATTCGATTCTCAGTAACAGATCACTAACTCATTCCAAAAGGCTGGTTTCAAAGAATAAAAAATGGTTCAATAGAGATTGCGTGCAACTAAAAAGGATATATAATATGGAGTACAAGAAAAGTAAAAATGCCCCTTTTGGGATCACACTCACTACTTAAAAAAGCTGAAAGCACAATATAAGACCCTTCTAAATATTGCGGCTAATTATGGCAGTCAGGACAAAAAATACATCCCTTTTTTGGCACATCACTAGGGAATTGGGGAAACCTCTCCTACCCCCAACAAATCAGGTTCCGATTCATGCCTGGAAAGAATATTTTAGGGAGCTTTATACAGATCCGGACTATGTAACTAAGGAGAGCCAAACTAGTTTGGATCAAACTCCTTACTGGCCCCCTGTTACACCAGAAGAAATATCCCGGTTGATCGGAGCCCTAAAGGCGAATAAGGCACCGGGTGCTGATAATGTCCTGCCAGAAATAATAAAAAAGAACGCCAGTTGGTGGGCTCCACTTTTAGCATCACTGTTTACATTTATAGATAAAACAGGCCATATGCCTAGAGTTTGGGGAGTAGCAATTATCATACCAATTTATAAAAAAGGTAATAGAAATGACCCAGGCAATTATAGACCCATTAGTCTTCTGAGCATTATTAGTAAATTGTATGCCAAACACTTAAATTATAAACTTCAGGATTGGCTAATTTCAGGGGGGATAATCAAAGATGAACAAGCCAGTTTTAGAGAAGGAAGATCTACGCTGGATCATATCTGGGGGTTCACTGACAAAAGGGCGACCGACAAAAGTGCGGCCGACTAAACCGTGGTGACAAAACCGCGAGTTCTGAACCGCGCCGACGAATAAGCGCTGATTCGCGTCGACAACAGCACACCGACAGAAGGGCGCTGTAAACCTAACCCTAACACTAAACGTAACGCTAACCCTAACCCCATATATATATATGTTTTTTTATTTGTGCTGATAAATAAATAAAGGGAGACTAGTATAGATCTATTTCAAGCTATTTAGCTCTCATTAGCTAGCCATAGCTTGAAATAGATCTATACTAGTCTCCCTTTATTTATTTATCAGCACAAATAAAAAAACACAAATATAACAAAGGCAACAGTAAAAATATTGGGTTTCTGTCGTGATGGACTCTTGTGATGAGCCGATTGACAGATGATGGAAGCAGTTAGCTTCCTCCCATAATTGGGGCTTACCAGGGGTTGTAAAAATCTAATAGATACCTTCCACCCTGGCTTCGCTGATAACGGATAAAGAGCCTGTGGCCTAATGGCTAAGATCTCTGCCTAGTATGCAATATAGCCCAGGTTCAAATCCCAGTAAGGGTATGGCTAGCTGATGAGAGCTAAATAGCTTGAAATAGATCTATACTAGTCTCCCTTTATTTATTTATCAGCACAAATAACACACACACACACACACACACACACACACACACACACATATATATATATGTATATATGTATATATGTATATATGTATATATGTATATATATATATATATATGATCACCCCTTCCTCCCCCAGGGGGACCCTTTGGCTTATCAGGGAACTTCTCATGGAATTGTTTCACCAATTCATCTGCTTTTAAATCCCAACTTTTCACCCATGTAGCTTCAGACAAAGGGTAACCCTTCCAATGCACCAAATATTGTAAGCAACCTCTATACATCCTGGAATCCAAGATTTTTTTCATTTCATAATGTGTTTCCCCTTCTACCACTACAGGAGGAGGGGGAGCTTGGGCAGATGGCCTTATGCTAGATCCCCTTACAGGTTTTAACAAGCTACAATGGAATACTGGGTAAATTTTCCCTAGAATTCTGGGTAAGCTGAGTCTAACTGTAACTTGGTTAATTATCTTTTCTATTGGGAAAGGTCCTAGGAATTTTGGACCCAGTTTCTTACTAGGCATCCTCAATCTTATGTATTTCGTAGATAAAAAAACTTTGTCCCCCACCCTAAAGGGGGGTTGGAGGGAACGATGTTTATCAGCTTGCTTCTTGTAGGCTTCTGCCGCATCGGTTAGAGTCTTCTTCGTATTTTCCCATCCCTTTTTCAGTGTGTCCATCCATTTATTCAGAGACATGGAGGAGGGAGGTTCTTTTGGTAGCTCAGGCATGGGAAAGAACTCCATGCCACTGGTAAGCTGGAACGGAGTTAAACCAGTACTGCTGTTGTACCGGTTTGTTGTATGCCACTTCAGCGAAAGGTAGTAAGTCTGATCAGTTGTCTTGCTGATAGTCCACATAACACCGGAGGTATTGTTCCACCATCGCATTGGCCCTCTCTGCTGTGCCATTGGTGCTGGGATGAAATGCTGAGCTGAGCCCCTGCGTGGACCCAATTGATTTGAGGAACTCTCTCCAGAACTTAGCGGTGAATTGAACTCCACAATCTGAAATGACCCTTTTTGGCAATTTCAGCGAAAGTTGGGATGAACTGCCTATAAAAATTCGCAAATCCAAGAAAACTTTGTAGTTGTTTGCGAGTACCGGGAGGTTTCCAATCCAACACCGCTTTTACTTTTCCTGGATCCATTTCTACTCCTTCGTTGGAGATACAATACCCCAGGTAATCTAGCAAGGTCTTGTGGAACTCACACTTTGACAACTTGGCATACAGCTTGGCATCTAGACGTTTTTTCAGAACTTGACGCACCAGTTTTACATGTTCTTCTAAGGTCTCAGAGAAAATCAAGATGTCATCCAAATAAATGAGTACTCTGCGGTACAGGTGGTTATGTAACATCTCATTTATGTACTTCATGAAGACTGCGGGTGCTCCTTGTAGTCCAAAAGGCATGACTTTGTACTGGAAGCTTCCCAGGGGAGTGTTAAATGCAGTTTTCCACTCATACCCTTTTCGGATTTGTATGCGGTAATATGCCTCTCTCAAGTCCAGCTTGGTGAAGATTTTGCCTTTAGCCAAATGGTTCAACATATCTTTCATGAGGGGGAGGGGAATAGGTGTTCTTTTCACATACTACATTCAAAGCTCGCAGATCTACACAGAGGCGAACTCTGCCATCTTTCTTTTCTCTGAAGAGTATTGGAGTATTGGAGTAGTTTATTTATATGCCGCCCTTTTCCCTGGGGGGACTCAGGGCGGCTTACAATTCGAAAGGAGGGGAAAACAAACAGATTAACACATAAGACAGTACATCATTAAAAGCACAACATTCGTACAATTCGGGTGGGTTACGGTCTTTAACCCCAGGCCTGACGGGATAGCCAGGTTTTGAGGGATGTGCGGAAGGTCTGGAAGGTGGTGAGGGTACGAATCTCCACGGGGAGATCGTTCCATAGGGTCGGAGCTGCCACCGAGAAGGCTCTCCTCCGCGTGGTTGCCAGTCGACATTGACCGGCAGATGGAACTCGGAGGAGGCCTAATCTATGGGATCTAATTGGTCGAGTGGAGGTAATTGGCAGTAGGCGGTCTCTCAAGTACCCAGATCCACTACCATGAAGGGCTTTGTAGGTGACAAGTAGCTACCTTCGACTTGACTGGTTCAATAAAACCCTTTTTTAAATTGGTGTTGATGTACTTCCTCAATTCAGTCATCTCCTTAGGAGTCATAGAGTACATTTTTGGTTTTGGTAAGGCTACTCCTGGTTTGAAGTCTATCACACAGTCTGTGGGGCGGTGAGGTGGAAGGAAGTCTCCGTCTTCCTCACTGAACACACCCGCCAAGTCCCAGTAGACCTTTGGCACTCATTGGATCCCCGGAGGTTTGGTGTCTGTTGCGGGGGCTGCAGGTTCTGGATGGTTTGGGCTGTTGGTTCTAATTGTTCCAGGGTGGCCTTTAGGCTCCACAGATGGTAACGGGCCAAAATCAATGATCAATTTTCTAACACCGTCCTCCCACTTGATTGTAGGTGCCCGCTTGTCCAACCATGCAAGTCCCAAGATAATTGACTCCTGCAATTTTGGGGCTACAATGAATCTCATAGTGTCGGCCTATCTTCAACTTTACTAATTCAGTGATCTTTGTGGCCATTGCGGGGGCGCCCCCAATTAGGGTTCTATCTACTTGCTCGAACCGAATAGGGTGGGTTACGGGTCTTGTGCGTATTCCTAGCTGCTCCACTATTGACATGCTGATTAAGCATCTGGTGCAGTCGGTGTCTATGATCGCCCCAACTTCCCCTTCTATCCCTGTTCTGGGCACTTGGAGTTAGGATTTTATGGTAAAGGGGGGAATAGGTGCACTCACCATTGTGTCGTCTTCGGCATTTTCATCCTCCTCCTCTGAGGCCCCAGGGTCTTCTTCAATAGCAGGGTTCTCTGCCTCCATTGGTTGCTGTAGTAAACGGCTCTTTTCGGGTGGCTTTTTTGGTTTTTTCTTCAATCCTCTCTCTTTCTGGCCTTCCTTGATTTTAAGCAGGCCTTTGATTCAATATCCAGGATTACCCTCTGGGAGAAACTAAATGCACCACTATCGATAAATGCCTCCTCTTCCTCATACAAAAATTGTATGCCAATTCCACCCTGAAAGTGAGGTGCAATCCCCAAGGGAGTTTAACCACCCCAGTAAGGGTACCGTATTTTCACGACCATAAGCCGCACCATATTATAAGCCGCAGTATCAGTTAATGTTAATTTTTCAAACTTTTTTCACATATAAAGCGCACCGGGTTATAAGCCGCGCTCAGAGACCCGGCTCCCCTTGGTTCCTCATCGAATCACGTGCGCAGGTTGCAACTGGAACTCCGTCTGCCCGAGTTGGGGCATTTTCTGGCTTCTTCGGGAGGCAGCCCGCCGGCTTCGGGGAAGGCTGGGACGGAGAGCGCGGCGACCGTGGAGCATGTGCAAAGTACTTTCGCCCCCACGCCGGCCCCCCTCACCGCGCGCCGGCCTTCGGGGATGAAGGGGCAGGACTTCCCGGGCGGAAGGCATGCCTGGCTCTGCGGCTCCAGCCCCGGCACCTTTCGGCCGAGCCTCTCCCGCCAGGCGGCCGCCTTCCTCCACTGAGCAGCCCCGCGCAGCCTCGCCACCCCGGGAGATTGCCAGCGCGGGGGCCTGGGGCGCCACGGCCAGGGAAGCCGAACCGGGCGGCGGCGGCGCTCCGGTCGCTCTGTCCTCTCCGCCTCCCGCGCCTTGCCTGCCGCCCGCCCGCCCAGGATGCTGACCTACTGCCATGCCCCGCGCCCGCCGCTGGCCCGCTTCTGCGCCTCCGCTGCCGCCGCCGCCGCCCTGCTCGGAGTCCTCTGGCTGCACGCCTGCCACGGCATGCCCCATGTCATCTGCCTCGGTGAGCCAGGCGGGGGGGGACGGAGGCGGGCAGGGCGCCCGGGTTGCGGTCCCCGAGGCGGGCGGGTGGGTGCACGTGGCAGGCTAGCGGGACGTTTCTGGCGCGGGAGGCTTCAGGCTCCGCTGCTCTCCCGGCTCTTGCCCGGCCGGCGTGGTGTGCTGGGAAGACCGGCGCCGCACCGGCCACCCGGGCGCCCTTGACCGGCAGCGCAGAGCCGGCTGGGGCGCGGAGCGGAGTTAGGCAGGGCGACTGCCGGGGCGGATGGGGTGCTCAGCGCCGGCAAATCCTGAAGGGCTGCGCCGGTCTGCCGTCCCTTCTTGCGGCGGCGGGAGTGACGGAACAGCCCAGTTTATAGGGGCTGGGAGCTGGGTGGCTCTCTGCTCGCCCCCCGGTCTCCGACTCAGAAAGTAGCGAGGTTGAAGGGAGAGACCCGAGGGACGTGTGCATGCTTGCGAGCTTCAAGTTTGAGCGTCGGGAGGGAGAGATTTTCAATCTTTTTTCACATATAAAGCGCACCGGGCTATAAGCCGCACTGCCGGTTTTTGATCAAATTTTAGGATTTTCAGTGCGGCTTATAGTCGTGAAAATACGGTACAAAAAGGGGTAGGCAGGGTTGCATCCTGTCCCCCGCCCTCTTTAACTTCTATATTAATCCCCTGATTGAGCTCTTACAGAACCCTGATTTCCATCCCCCTAACCTAGCACAACGCAAAGTTCCAATTTTCTTATATGCTGATGATGCCGCTATTATTTCACAAACCCCTGTAGGACTGAAGAGAGCAATTAGGGCAACACTCGGCTATTGCAGGCAAAACAATCTGGTCCTTAACTTTGATAAATCAAAATTTTAGTTTTTGCTAAAAGACCAAGCCAATAGTCCTGGAAAATAGAAGGAGATAGTGTGGAACAGGTTAGAACATTTAGATACCTTGGGGTGGTTTTCCACTCGCAAGGGACATGGAAGGCATACCTGGATCACACATTGCAAGCAGCCAATAGGTCCTCAAACGCAGTTAAACATTTCTTTTACACAGGCGGAGGTCAGTTAATACCTGCTGCCTTAAAACTTTTTGAGACTAAAACATTGGCACAAAATCTATATGGGGCACAAACAGGAATCCTTGCAAAGAAATACTTGCTCGAAACCATACAAACCATTCCTGCGAGCCATCTTAGCTGCACCCAATGGAATGCCAAATGCACAGTTAAGAATTGAGACAGGCATGCCTGAAATTCAGGTAAGAGCCTGGAAGATGACGGTCATTCATTGGCTTAAAATGCATTTCTTTCCAGAGGGACTGTTCCCACTAGTGTTGACTGACAATTTCCCATCCCCCTGAAAACAGGCAATTGATCACAAGCTGGGCTCTTATGGGCTCTCACCATTATTCTTAATGTCCCTAGGCTTTGATCAAGCAAAGCAAGTAGTAATTAATAGAATGAAGGACATGGAGTTCCAAGAAGAACTAAATGGGTTGCCTCTCCACAGTAGGGACAGAATCAAACAGGGTGTGTGGGAATCGGCAAGATATCTAAATGACCTGATCTTCCCAAAACAAAGAATAGCTTTCTTCAGAGCCAGATTTAACATTCTTCCTTCAGCACTCCTCCAGGGCAGGTATAAGAGAACACCTATAGCAGAATGGGTTTGTACATGTGGTAAAGGAGAAGTGGACACTGAGCTATACAGAGCTTGTAGGTCTGCACATATTCTCCCATTATTAGAGAGATTGCTAGGGAGGACAGACAACTTTTATCTAGGCTTTCTCCTCCAGGACACAAACCTGGCTACCACTTATGCAGTGGCAAAGTTCTGTGCCGCTGCAATGTCCACAAGAAAAAATTGGTTACAGAAGTATAGTTGTCATCTTGTACCAATTATTTGGACATATCTCTAACAATTTCTGGACCTTTGTATTTATTCCCATACTTAACGGCTTTGCTCCCAGGTAAATCAGGGAGTGACCGGAACAATTTGAGAACATGTATGTTATTTTTCACTTTTAACATCAATACGTTTTAATTATATCTTAATGTCAGTACTTTTTAACATATTGTAAAAAGTAATGTGTATTGCTGGTCTTTGACTTATACATTAGATTTGTACTCGCTGCTATCTACCCAACCTCGGAAGTTTTATTATATAGTATAGCAAACAACAACAACAATAAAAACTGTAAGATATCTCTCCAAATTTATTGCTAATTGAATCTAACTTCCAGCAGGAGGGAAGAGAAATTATTAATACGATGACCTCTAAGATCAGCTTATTTGTATTCTTATATATAGTACTATCTTTAAGGTGTTTTAAAAATGTAAATAGACACGATTCCTTCTATCAGGTTGCTGCTGAACTAGCTGCTAAAGCAGAAGAAGAACAGAAAAAGAAAGGGAAAAAGGGGAAAAGGGAAAAGAAAGAGAAGGGCAAATCGAAGAAGAAAGGAAATGAGATAGAAGAAAAGAAACCAAAGAAGAAAGATGAGGCAAGTCACTCTGAATCAGAAATAATAACATATATAAATCCAGAAAAAAGATGGTAAAAATAATATTCTCTAATAGAGTTTTGAGATTATTTTATTTTGTTTTGGTGTATTGTAATTTTATGGATACATGTATATCTCTGGTCAGCCTGAAAGAAGAGAATCATGAAGAGATATTTGAAGGTTAGACATTCTTTATCACCCTTCTGAAACTTTCTGTGCTATAATATAAGGTGCTAAAGGGTTCAAACTCAGTATAGCTTGTCTTCTCCAACCCTGAGTATACAGTATTACTATATATAGGGTTGTGGGTGTGTCAGAGGTGGAATTCAGCCAGTTCTGACCACTTCTGGCGAACCAGGAATTTTGAGTAATTCGAAGAACTGGCAAATACCACCTCTGGATGGCTCCGCCCCATCTATTCGCTGCCTCCTGAGTTCCAGCTGATCGGTTGGGTCGTCTTCTATTGTTGCCCTGCACAGCAGAACGGAGCTGGAAAGCAGATTAGTAGGGTGGGGAGGGAATGGGGATTTTATAGTATACTTGCCCTGGAGTGGGGTGGAAATTGAGATTTTACAGTATTCTTTCCCAGAAGTGGAGAGGGAATGGGGATTTTGCAATATCCTTCCCCATGCTCACTAAGCCATGCCCACCAAGCCACACCATGCCCACAGAACTGGTAGTAAAAAAAAATTGAATCCCACCACCGGGGGGTGGGGGGGTGGGATGCATATGTGTATAAATATGTATGTATGTAATATGAAACATGATATGATGTTTTTAACCTACTTATACCTATTCCTTACCTTCAGAACACAACAAGTTCTTAAGGGTTCAACCAAGCCAATTCCAGATCTGACACAGCTTTTGTAATATCTGATTGCTTTGTATGCATAAAAGGGTTTGGCAAATTACATATAAGTCACATTTGTTTAAGATGTTATAAGAAGCAGGTTTGATACGCAGTGTTCATGCATATTCTAAATAGTTTGAATTGTAAGAATGAAACAGACAATACAAATGAAGAATAGACTTATAGTAATGTATGGCTTAATTAAATTCCAGGGATATGAAATTTAAGAGTTTTGTTTTAACTTACATATGTGCAAGTTCATTTCTAAACAATTTGTTCTTAAAAACTTAACTAGAATTTTGACATGATGAGAGAATAATAGTTTAAACATTTCAGAAAAAGAAAAACATATCACAGGGGGAAAAAACAACTGGGGTGAGTGTGTGCTATAGTATTTAGGTGGATGAATCAGCTCCCAGGTGACCCAGGTACAATTTCACTAAGCCACAATGGAACTTACTGTGGCTTTTGAGCCAGACCTTTTCAACAAATCACAGGATTATTGTTTTGAAGATCAAACAAGAGGCGACTGCCTTGAGTACCTTAGAGAACAAGTTAAATATAAATGTAATTAATGAATGAACTGGAAAGTCTCCGAAGCACTCCAAAAATTTGCTGAATCTTGTTATAATAAAATTTTCAGGTTTCATGGGCACATGTAACTTACTTGAGACTTTTATGCAGCTTCTTCTAAGCTCCTCCTAATACATTAAAACTAAAGTATGGAGTGACACAGGTTTATCACCATAATAAATATTTTATTTGATAAAACAAGTCTGTATAAGGTGGGATAGAACAAAAAAAGAGAAAATAAATCAACATATGATGCCAAAAGACTCAGCTGAGGAGCATATTTTCTGCTTTAATGGCTAGGGAAGTTTCAGGAACAGCTGCCTTATCTCAGTTCTCTCTCACTTGGCCAGTTTGAACACATTAAAATTAAGAAAAAACATTGCATATTTGTCTTACTTGAGTCTCAGGAGTACTGAAAAATTCATCCAGTGCAGAAATGAGAACTATCTTATATCATTGTCATACTCCTTTTATCAGATTGGCAGAATCTCTGAAAATTTATACAGATAAACGTTTTTCTGCATTTAAATTCTAGAATTTAGAATGGTAGAATTTAATTTAATAAAATTTTTAATTTGATTATAATGATTATATTATATTATTATAATTATTATTTATAATGGCTCAGTGGTTAAAGATACTAACCTTATCAGCTGGAAATTTGACAATTCGGGTTCAAGACTCGAATATAATGCAATGAGGTTAGCTCCCATTCCGTTTCTGTTCAGCTCCTGCCCACCTAGCAGTTCGAAAACATGCAAATGCAAGTAGGTACCATTTTGGTGAGAAAGTAACAGAATTCTGTGGTCCTTTGGCATATAGCCATCTGGCCACATGACCACGGAAAATGTCTTTCGATAATGCTGGCTCCCTTGGCCAAGAATTGGAGATGAGCACTGCACCCTAGAGTCAGATATGGCTGGACAGAGAAACTGGATTTTTACTATGATTTAGAAACATTATCAACATATCTATTTATAAATAAAATAGAATAAATAAGATTTTAAGTATTACTAAGAAAAATGCTACAGGCCTTTCTTTAAACCAGCTAATGTAAATGTGCAGTGAGATGAATAAGCATTGGGATTCCTTCCTATCTTTTTAGAAATTCTGGGATGGAGCTATTGGGGACCGTGGTTCTATCAGTCACTCCAACTTGTTACTTTCATCTACTCGGTTGCAGTTAATAGAAGCAGGACAGGCTAGACATTGCTATATCACAATGATGGCTAACTTTTGCCAGACTGAGTGCCCCAAACGTAAATGCGCATGTGCACTCCTGAACCCCCAAAATGCAATGCGCACATGGCCCCCCACATGCACCCCGCCACCTGCATGTGTGGCCCATCACATGTGCCCCCGCATGCATGTGTGGCCTCCCGCGCATGCATGCATGCCCCCCGCATGAGCCCCGTCCACTGCGCATGAATGGCAGATACCCAAAGACCAGCTGGCTGGCGGAAGGCACACATGCGTGCGTGGTGCAGCTGAACTGGGGCGATGGCTCGTGTGCCGACAAAGAGGGCACTGCGTGCCACCTCTGGCATGCATGCCATAGGTTCATCACCTATATCATTTCAAACAATAGGAAGTCTGATGTTTTTCATTTATTATCAAAATCTGCTGACTATGTGAATTTTCTAGTTAATACTCCAGTAACAGTGGGATCCCTAATTGCAGTTTCATGGACTCATTTAAACACAGAAAATGTGAGTACCTTCAGGGGAAAGACAGAGGGACAGAGAAACCAATTTGCTTACAATCATATACATAAAGACTTTTCCCCATACCCAAATATTATACCCAATAGATATACCCAAATATTCAGAATGAACAATGAAATACAGAATAAAGAGAGTGAGAGATTAAAGTATATCAGAATGCCTGGAATTAGAGAAGTAGTAAAACTCATTCATGCAAATGTAAGGATTAATAATAATAACTGTTCTTTACAACTAAGATTTGCAGCATGAATTTGAAAATGTATTTACAATTGTGTTCCAAAATCAGTTCTAGCAAGATTTATATTATTTATTAAGGAAGAAGAGGAAGGTTGGAAAATGTCCCCAAGTAATTTTCTCCCAATAATGGAAGAAGGAAACAACAAATACAAAGGCAAGTAGAGAGAAACTTAAAACAGCTTGGTGAATATTTAGACTGTTTATGTTTTTCATGTACTTTTTGTTAAATATTAATATATGGTGCCTAAGACTGAAAACATGCGTCTCCTGCTTGGCTGAATCAAAAAGAAATTGTAAGGTCAATGTTAACTTTAAGAGATGACATAAAACAATTTTCGCTGGTCCATTTTTAATCAGATATATAAACAGCAATCCCCAAATATAGATATAGTAGAAATTGAAAATTAATTTCCAAGGGTAAGACAAATGCTTTGCTATAACTTTTTAAATAGCATTTCAAAAGTTTACATTTCAAATATGTCTGGGGATTTCATAGATTTTTACAGGATGGGACATGGTATTGCTTCATCAAAAGGTTCAGTTTATTTGTAGACTTCATGTTAAAGAAGGAACTAATTTTGTGGTGTTTAAATGTCGATGTATGCTAATAATGGTGTAATCATGGTTTTATTAAATACTTGGAGAGCAATACTGTAGAAATTTCCAGTTGATAGATGTAACCCTTAGAGATTATGCGCTGCTATAAAAGCCCATAAAATTTCATGGGAGGCTTGTATTATCAATTAAGAGAATATATATATAATATATAAAGTATCAAAAGATGCTTTCACATATCTCTGTTGTAATGGAAAGGGAGATAGAGACATGTAAAATATCACATTTCTCAATAGGCCTTATAAGAGAATACTTGTTTTTCACCTGCCAGTCAAAGGATCCATCGGTAAATTCAATTATCTGTTGTCTATGGAGTATTATATAACAAAGAAACACTCCAGTTATCATCATTAACAATATCAGCATGTTATTTTGAGTATATAATTAACTGGAGGGAAATTCAAAATAACTTACATACATAGTAAAATTAGAATATGTAATCCACCTACAAATATGCACTTTTAATTAGATTACAGTGGCCTATACATTTTGCCCACCTAATGCAGCTTTCACTTCAAAAATATTTTCCCATCCTTATCTACTTTCAAATATCTGAACTCTTTGCAGAAGCAGGATATAGACTCTACAATGGGTATTGCTAAACCTGTAGCCAGAATTGAGCTTTAAAACTTCATTAATTACAGTTAATTTTCCATTTCAAAAAATCATTAAAACTCATTAATGTAATGAATTCAGTTATCAGAACCAGAAATACAAATTTTGCTATGCTTTAAGACTTATTAAAAAACAAAAAAAACAAGCCCTCGTTCCCTTCTCATTCTTTTTCTTTTCTTGGGTGACAGATATTTGGAAGAATAGAGATGAGAAATGGAACTTTTCACAAGAATATGACCCAGAACTAATCAAAGAAGAAAAAAGGAAAGAAGTGGAAGAAGAGATCAGAGTTCAGGTGACTTCATTCTAGTAGGTCATTTAAAAGAAAAAAAACGGCTGTAGTCAAAGAAGATTCCTATACAAAAGTAAAATTTATCAGGAATATCTATTTTATAATTTAATATCAGCCTGCCTTTGTCTTTGAAACTTGTGCTACAAATGATTGAAATGATGCTCCCTGGAAGTTCCTTGTTTTACAGAAAAAAGCAGGTGGCTTCTATACAAATATAAAATCTATATACATTTGTTTAAAAAATAAATAAATAAAATAAGCTTTGATATCATGAAAATGTTTTATTCTTTCCAATTCCTTCTGATAATCATGTTACTTACCTAAAGTAGTAAAAAAATGTTTCAGTTCTAGCTTTCTAAAGACCCTGAATAGACTTTTCTATATAATTATAATCATAATCTCTAGCATTTAGTAGCATAATTTTTTGTACATGCATAATTTCTGGTCTGCTCTGCCATGAAAATGAGTTCATAGAATCCTTGATTGGTAGACAAATATGTATACTGTCTACGCTACATATTTGTGTTCTTATATATATATATATATTGTAACCTTTTACAAAGTTTCTGGGAAGTGCAGCATTTTTGCCATTTAGCATAACTTATCTCAGCTGATCACATGAAAGTTAATGAGGGTCAGACCTGGTCAATTCCTGGATGAGAAGCCACCAGGAAATTCCAAGACTGTGAAGTTGAGAAAACATTTAAGCAGTGGTGGGTTCCGGATCTCGTTGCAATGGTACGGTGCAACGGGGCCTGGCGCCAACCACATGAACCCACATAGCACACATGCACACACGCGCAGCGCGTGCATGTGTACTTATCAACTGCGACACTCCAGCTGCTCAGCGGAGCATCGCGCAGGCGCCGTGCATGTGTGCGGAAGCCCCCAAAACTTCAAATACCAGTAAGAAGCGAGGGTGGGCGGTTGGGCCCTCAGGAACACTGTACTGGAACAGTACCTGGTGCTCCCGGCAGGCACCGGTATGCCCATACCAGGCGTACCAGTCATAACCCACCACTACATTTCAGCCACCTAGTATATTTCTGGCAGAAGTTTCAAAGCAAATTTCCCAATGTATGAAAAAGTTTCTGAATTATTGTAGCACAACAGCTTTCTTACATGTGTTTTGTAATCCACTTTGTGTCTACTGTAGAATTATGAATTCCATCTTTCCTGTTGGATCAATATTTTTGGGCCGCCTGCAGAAAAGGGATTGTGGAACACAATCAGTTATCTGATTGTGGAGCACTAAGTGATGTGTATGTGTGAGTGTATGTGTGTATGTGTATGAGAGAGAGGGGGGGCAGTAGTTTAAGAAAGTATATTTTATGAATAGTGTGCATAAGTATGTAAAACGTACATAGAGGACCCTATATATGCAATATACTTATTTGGAACCTGATCTGATCTTCAAGCCAAAAAATTGCTACATTTGATTTATACCATCAGGGAACTAGAAACCCCTAAGAGTCCAGGCTTCAGTTCTGCATGGTGACACAGCACATTTAATGCTGAAATCTAAGATTCACATAAAGCATGATATTTATTTATTCCATATCTATCTCACCATTAGCCAAACAACTCTTGTTACCCTTCTGAATACCAAAAGAGATAGGGTCAGTCTGATTTCTACTGGGAGACTCTTACAGACAATTGGAGTTGCCATTAAAAAGCGGCTCCTTCTAGCCTCAAGTATCTTTATTTCCTGGAAGTGGGGAACAAATATTAAGTTCTCTTAAGGTCACCAGATGGATCAACCAGTTCTAAAAATACCCATCTGCCTTTATAAACATGGGTCAGCTATGGCTTTATAAGTCAAATATACACTTTAAATTGTACATGGAAATTAACTAGTTATCAGTGCAGTACCCACAACATAGAGGTAACCTGCACTCAGCATCAGGGGACCTGCTGACATCATAGGGTCTGCTACACTGTGAGCTAACTACAGTTTCCTAATATTCTTTAAAGGCAGTCCTATATAGAATATCTTGTACTGACATTGAATTATTATAGCCAAATGAGTAGCAGTGCAGTAGTAATGACTTCCAAATCAAGTCATTCTCTCTCTAGTCACAGCTTCCATTTGCTTGAGCAGGTGCCAAGAGTCCAAACAGCCTTCCAAATTGCAAAACTGCTCCTTCAGAGGTAGTGCTTATCCATCCAGAGTCTGTTTATTTACTTGTTTGATTAAAAGGCTTATATGGCTACCCATCTAAAAACCCAGCTCTGGGCAGCTCACAACAACAATAAAACTCAGAAACATAAAAACTGTAAAAACAAAACAAAACCCATCATCTCAATTATCCTTTGGGATGCCCAACAATCAACTCCAGACATCCTCTTTCGCCCCTGTACCTAGAAATAATCCAGGTCTTGATGGCCTTCTAAAAGACTAAAAGGACAGGGGCCTGCCAAATCCATAGGACAGGTGTTCCATAAAATAGATGTAGCCACAGTGGAGGTACACTAGGTCCCACTAGATGGCAAGATTTAAGAAAAGGGATTTGGAGCATGCTTACTCTATCCAATTTAGTATTTTATTTTGATAATAATGCTTTATTTTGGAGGGAAGGTTATTACAGACATAATTCTCCCTCCAAAAATGCTAATAAAATTGGATGATAATATATGAGTGTTTATCCTTGGCATAACATTTATATTTTCTGGTTGCAGATTTTTTTTAGTACAATATTTTGTATTACCTCTATGTATGTGCTTATACAGGTTGATGAATTAATGCGCCAGGAACTGAAAAATCTAAAATTAGCCGTGGATAGAGAGACAGAGAAAACTGGGAAAAAAGGAAAAAAAGGGAAGGTAACTATTTAGTATGGATTTACTATAATATTGTATCAGAAGTTGGGGAACATGAAATAAATATAAACAAAATAAAAGTGCTTATTATTTGTATAAAGACGTATTTCATCAAAGAGAGTTGTACTCAAATGAAAACATTTGCCATATGTGGAAGTACTACCTTTGCAAAGTATTTTTGCAAAGTATACTTTGCAAAGTATAAAGTAGAACAAGAAGCAATGGATGGAAACAAATCAAGAAGAGTACCAACTTAGAAATAAGAAGAAATTTCCTCTCTTAGAACTATCAGTGGAATGGCTTGCCTTCAAAAGCTGTGGGTGCTCTTTCACTGGAGTTTTTTTAAAGAAGAGATTGCACAACCATTTTTTTTTAAATGGTGTAGAGTCTCCTTAAGCAAGGAGTTGGACTAAAGAACCTCCAAGGTCCCTTCCAACTCTGTTAATCTGTTTTTTCTGTTTATGATCTTCAGAAAAAGAAAAAAGGGAAAAAAGGTGGAAGAAAGAAAAAGGGAAAAAAGGATAAAGATCTGACAGCTGATCGGTAAAGTTGCAGTTGCTCTTCTGAGATTCATTCTGATAAGTCTTTAACTGCAATCAAATTTGTTGGCTATTATGGAGAATCTAACATGAATTGTTTTTAAACTTCTAATAATGCAGAAAGAAATTTAGATAAAGAAAGTACAATTTACATAAAGTTTATTTTTGGTTAAATGTACAATAGTTTGTGAGTGTTCTTCATATGTATCAAATATGCATTAAATTTTATTTCGAGTTGGGAGCAATCCAACCAACACACAAGTAAATAATTCAGCAGGATTCATTGATATAAGAAAGTTCTTTATATACAATACCATATAGCAGAAGCCAGAATCAGAACTCAGAATCCAGAAATCCAGAATCAATAATCACAGAAGTTATAGAATCACAGAAGCACTTATATATATACAGATATACAGATCAGTGAACCTAAGCCACGCCCAGGCTCTGAACCATCTGGGTCACCAAACAGTCCTCATTGGCTGACCTGTTACCATGTCTATTCCAATTCATGAACTGTTACATACTGACACTCCTCCCTTTATGTCTGGAATAGACATAAAACCAAATAACTTAATATTCTTCCCATGGTGTGCTGCACCCAGTGGCTTGGTCCTTATATTTGCCAGATTGTCCTCTGAAGAACAGTGAAGCAAGCTAATTAATTTAGATTTGATGACTTCTCTTACATTACAGTATTTAACATCCACATGCTTGCTTCTATTCTTTACTCTGTCACCTGTTGCCATTTTAATGCAAGCAGCATTATCCTCGAACACCGTTACAGCTTCAGTTACTTTTCCGTTACATTTAAATCCTTTAACAGCTGTACGTACCAAGTTACCTCACAACAATAAATTCTGCCTCTGGAAACAAAGTTGTTTGTTTCCTGGACTTCCAACCAATTAAAGTCCCTCCAAACAATACCACAATCCCAAAATTGGACTTCCTTCTGGTTTTTATATCATTTACATAGTCACTAACAACATAGCATTCTTTCATGTTGTATCTCTCCAATAGCTGTTCAATTTTCCTTCTTTGACTGAGAACATAATCACTTTTCTCAGTTTTTTGTATTTCTACACCAAGATAGTTTTTTATTTCTCCCAAATCTTTTAATTCAATTTTTTTCTTTAATTGATTAGCAAATTCCTTTTTCTGTGACAGATTTTGCGCAATTAAACACAGATCATCTACAAATGCTAATACTTAACAATTCCCACCTTGTATCTTTCCAGTGTATATGCAACCATCAGCCTTGCAACTCTTGAACCCAAGACCATTCAATGCAGTATTAAAACAGATATTCCAATTCCTGGCTGACTGCTTTAGCCCATAAATGGCCTTGTTCAATTTATATATAGTGTTAGGCTTTTTGCTTTCATACCCTGGTGCTTCTTCCTCTAATTTTGTGTTGAGGAATGCTGTGGTTATATCAAAATGCCAAATTTTATGGCCATGTGCCACTGCCAATGCTAGTGCCAACCTTATGCTTTCACTCTTTACAGTTGGTGTGAATACCTCATCATAGTGCAGATTTTTCCTTTGTGAAAAACCTTGTGCCACTAATTTTGCTTTAGATTGTACCTCATTGTTGGTCAGTACTTTCTTTTTATACACCCATTTACATCGTACGGCTTTGCAAACTTCTGGCAAAGTTATAGATGTGAACACTTTATGTTCACCCTTTGATTTCATTTCTTTGTCCATAGCTTCTTTCCATTTCACTTGTTTAATTTTGGGTAATACCAATACCAAATTAGGGTAAAGGTTAGCCCTGACTCCTTTTCTTGTTCTTTTTGAGCTTCTCCCTGAACGCTGATGCCATCATTAAGTGGGTCACTAAGTGGAACATTCAAAAAATTGGCATAAATTCTGTTCCAATTTTGCTCTTCAAAGCTAGCAGACCTGGAAATGACTATTCTTTTGCTCCCATTGTTAAAGTGATAGCTCTTTGATCCAGGCTCATAGCCTGTAAACCTGAGCTTTCTAGCCTTTGATTAACCTTTTCTCATGATTGCTTTTGGAATATGCACCCATGCATTGCTTCCAAAAACCCTTAAATGTGACAGAGATGGCTTCCTCCCATAAAGCACTGAATGTGGAGTATTATTAATAGCGGAATTCCACAGCCTATTGATTAAATAATTAGCAGTCAACATGGCTTCACCCCAATATGACCTGCTCAGACGAGAATCCTCCAGCAATGGGTCCTTTATTTTTTGTAGAACAGCATTCCATCTCTTAGCCATGCCATTTTCAGCTGCTGTTTACGGATCTGTGCATTGGTGTTTTATTCCTAACTGTCCCAACCACTGTTGAAAACTTGCTGACATGAATTCTGAACCTCTGTCAGTTTGCAGTTGACATATCTGTTGTTTATATCTTATTTCTACGAAGCTTACTCATTGCTTCCATTTCTGTAGCACCTCTATTTTACTCTTTAGTAAATTGCAGAACCCAAACCTGCTGTAGTCATCTACAATGACCAGTGCATACTTTGCTCCTCCCAAACTGGCTTGTATTGGCCCAACCCAGTGGTGGGTTTCAAAATTTTTTGGAACCTCTTCTGTAGGTGTGGCCTGCTTTGTGGGAGTGGCTTGCTGGCCATGTGACTGGATGGGAGTGGCTTGCCAGGCATGTGACTGAGTGGGAGTGACTTGACAGTCATATGATTGGATGGGCATGGCCAACTTGTAAACTGTGGTGAAAGTCACTTAACAAAGCTCTTGCTTAGCAATCAAAATGTTGGCTCAGAAACTCTGGCATTGAAGCACACAAGTCTTAAAGCTGTCAAGTTACAAGACCCTTGCATCCCTAACCCTTTAGAAAAAAAAAACATCCACGGGGATGCTCAAATTTGACAGCAAATTTGACAGCTTTAAAACTTGTGGACTCCCAGAATTCCTCCTCTCATTCTTCATCTTGATGATGTTGCTGCACCTGCCGGGCGCAGATGGATGGAGGTAGTCAGAGTGGCGGCGAGGCGGCCCGGCGAGCGAGCGAGGGAGGATCAGCCTGCCTGATCCCCCATCACTCACTCTTTTGCCCGCCCGGGCTGCAACTGCTCCGTTCTGGTTACCTCTGTCCATCTGCACCCGGCAGCTGTGGTGATGTCATCAAGATGAAGAGCGAGAGGGAAGAGCCTGGCCAGGAGAGAGGGCCCTGGCTCCGCTTCGTCTGAGTCACGAAGTGAGGTGAAAGGGCCTCGGTGCCCTGCCTGATTCAGGCAGGGCACTGAGGTCCCTTCACTCCCACTTCGTCTTGATGACATTGCCGCAGCTGCCAGGTGCAGGTGGACGGAGGTAGCCAGAGTGGCGCCAAGGCGGCCTGGGCGGGCAAAAGAGTGAGCGAGTGATGGAGGATCAGGCAGGGCACCGAGGCCCCTTCGCCTCCCTTCGCTCCCACTTCGTCTTGATGACGCTGCTGCAGCTGCCAGATCACGAGGATCAGGCTGATCCTCCATCGCTCGCTCGCTCTTACGCCCACCCAGGCTGCCTCGGCAGAAGTCTTTTGCTGACGGCCAGACCTCCCCTCCTCAGACTTGCTTTGCTGAGCACGGGGCGACGGGCGGTAGTTTGTGAGGCATGGCCGGCACCTAGGAGGCAAGCTCCCGCCGCCGTCCTTGTGCCCGTGCTTGCCAGCGGCTAGGCATCTTAGGCAGGTCCAGGGACCTTACATATGCCTTGCAAGGTCCCCAAATTTGTCAAAGAAGCCAGCTGCACCACGTAAGCTCCCCCCGCCGTCCCCACCTCCGCACCTGTGCTTGCCGGCGGCCAGACATCTTAGGCAAGTCTGGGGACCAAGCTCTTGGCTGAACATCTGCAAAAAAGCAAGCAGGAAGTGGAAAATGATTTGGATGATGTATATAGGGTCCACACAAACTGTGCAAGTACACATAAACTTCCAAGAGAGATACATGTAAGATTTACAAGAAAAAAGACAAGAGATAAAGTCTATAGCAAAACAAGAGAAGAGTCTTTGTTCTATAAGGAAAAAGAAATCATAACATTAAAACAGATACCAAAACGGATAAGGGAACAGAGAAGAAACTACCATTTCCTATCGACCCAACTGCTCAAATACAGAGTGATGTTTAGATGGCTTATTCCTGAGGGGATGCTAATAACCTGGCAGGAAAAAAAATTCCGTATTGACGAGTAGAGTAGAGAGGAAGCAGAAAATAAGAGTCAGGAAGAACAGACATCAGAGGACAAACTTACAGAGCAGGATATAGGGGACCGAAGGGAAATAGAATGACAGGAGAGAGAAGGAGCCAGGACAAGAACACAAACCGAGACAAGAACAAGGAAAGGACCAAAACCAACATGCCAATAAGATGGAAGATGAAATAAAGATGATATCCTTGAACATCAATGGTATCAACTCACTGGCCAAGCAAAAACAAACATTAACAAGACTCAAAAGACAGAATATGGATATTGTCTGCCTACAGGAGGTCCATATCAAAGAATAAGCACACCAACGTGCATAAGCACACCAACGTGCATACCATCTCTGTCTTACTATCCCCATTTATCTGTATTTACTTCCTTTGTTCATGTTCATGTTCATACCTATACTTGTTACCTTGTATATGTTTGACAAATAAATAAATAAATAAGAAACACCTCCAGTCTTGCTGTCCCGTTTCTTGCTTTTTTGAAAATATTTGCTGGGCTGTAATCTGGTCTCTTCTGTTACTCTGGTCGCTGCAGACATCCTGTCTGTAGCTTTTTTCTCTCTGTTCCTTGGGGCCCCACCTTAGGAATTTCTCCTCATGGCTTTTTCTAAAATGGCGTTTGTTTTCTTCTGAAATCAAACAGGCTTTAAGGGCTTCCATTCATAAGTCCTGGTTTGCACTCAAAAACAGCTGAAACAATGTCCCACGTTTCATCAAGGCTATTTAACACCAACAGTACCTTGAGATTCAGGAATATGCATGCCACACTGTTCCAACTCAATAAATAAAGTTTGCATATGCAGTAAATGCCTTTCCACATTCTCTTGTAGTAACAGTCTGGCTCTGTACAATTGTCTTGATAATTACACAATATTGCATGCTGATGCACTCACATGCGCACTTCTTTTTTTTCATTTTTATTATTTTATTTATATAACACTCAATTTTCATCAAAGTATGTATTCTGGGTACAATTATGTTTAGATTGTCATATTTATACATCTTCATTATATTTTCATCATTATAGATTGTCATCACAATAATAACAACAACCATATAATATTCTAACCTTAATATTTAACATTTAACATCATCTTCTTTAACAAGACTCCTCTCTACCATTACCTCCCTTCATATCTCCTCCTTTCTAACTTCTGTTTCTATTATCTAGCCAGATAAAATGTGTCCCATATCAAAAAATATTCAGTTTCTTCTTTATCCTTAATAGCAAGTGTTAATCTATCCATTTCTGCACAATCTAATATTTTTTAATTATATTCTATTCATACGGGATCTCATCACTTTTCCATTGTGTAAATACAATTCTAGTTGCTGTTAATATATGCAGAATCAAATATGCAGTCTTTTTGTCATATTTTTCTGGTAGTATGCCCAACAGAAATATCTGTGGTTTCAGGTCTATATGTAGTTTTATCATTTTTTCCAGCCATGTGCGTATTTTTGTCCACTATTTCCTTGCTCTTGAGCATGTCTACCACATGTAATATAAACCAGATGTTTGATTACACTTCCTATCTTTAAACATTTTTGCCAGTCTTGCCGGTGGAAAATGCCCTCTATAAAACATTTTATACAAGTTTTCCTTATATGCAGTCAACATCATCAATTTAATATTTCTATCCCACAATTTCTGCCACTTGAGTATCCAAAAAGTTTAGCCAAGCAATCATTGTCTCCTTTATCTGTTCACTTTCAAGTTTAATACTGAATAAGTAACAATATAATTTCTTTATCAATTTACCATTTGTTCCAGTCAATATCTGATCTAGTTATGTTAGCTCTTTGTTAAAATTATGCAGTTTAGCATCTTTCTCATAACAAGATTGTATCTGCATATGAGGCCACCATGCTATAACTATCCCCTGACTTCTAAGTTCCTGTTTTGTTTTTAACTTCCCTTTATCATTCAATATGTTCTTATATCTTACAATTTTTCCCATATTAATAACATTAGGCTATACTAAAGCCTCCATGGTGGAAAGCCAGATTGGTATTTTTAAATAATGTTCTTTTATCTTAGTCCATACTAATAACAATGTGTTTCTTACATAGTATCTCTGAAAGTAACTATGTATTTTATTCTTCCCATACCATAAGAAAGTATCACATGCACACTTCTTAATTTCAGCCAAACCTCCTTTGCAGTTTTAAGTTAGCTACATTCAGGAATTGTTCGTCTTCTAAACTTAAGATGATATAGGCCAGTGCCTTATCATGCTGCCTTTGATCTACTGCTGCTAATTGTGCCTGGGGTGGATTAATAACAATATCCCAGAGCTCCTTAGCCTTCAGGAAACATTCCATTTTTGCAGCCCAAATAATATAATTTTTCCGTCCCAATTGAGGCAGAGAGCTCTCCTTGAATTCAGCACCCATCCTGCAAGACTTCTCTGCCTTGTTCCTTTTACTTATAACACAGGCAGTTCCTCAGCTTGATTACAGTTCAGTCTTACTGTATCTGGTGTGCTCTGGGCCCATAACCTGTTAGAGTTTGCAGCAATCCAACCAGCACAAAAGTAAATAATTCAGCGGGATTCATTTACATAAGAAACTTCTTTATATACAATACCGTACAGCAGAAGCCAGAACTCAGAATCCAGAAGTACAGAATCAAGAATCACAGAAGCTATAGAATCACAGCAGCACACACACACACACATACACACCTTCTTTATTTATTGTCCTGCTTGATCTTTGTGCCAAATTGGATATTGGATAGCTGCATAAGAATTATTGCCCAAAAGCATCACTGTTTTTTTCCCTTTGAATTTTCTAAATTATCTAAATGGTAGGGCCAAATGTTAAATTCAATTTTCTATCAACCCCCCCTCCTGATATGTAAAATATGAGTAGATTCTTAGCCCTTGCCCATTGCATCAGTATTTCCAACATTACCTTTCAATACAATAAAATACTCGTATAGATCACTTTCACAAATTCTGCTGCTTGACCCACAGTTCTGAACTAACATGCATAGGATTGCACTATATATAAGACTTTAGTGCTTCATTTTTCAAACAGATAGTCCTCAACTTACAATAGTTCATTTAGTGACCATTCGAAGTTACGTCACTGGAAAAAAGTGACATGGCCATTTTTATACTTACAACTATTGCGACATTCCATTGTTACATGATCAAAATTCAGACAATTGGCAATTCACTCATGTCACAGTTAGTGTCCCAAGGTGATGTGATCACCTTTGCAACTTTCTGACAAGCAAAGTCAAATTGGGAAGCCAAATTCATTTAACAAACATATTACTAATTTAACAACTGCAGTGGTTCACTTAATAACTGTGAGAAGAAGGATCATAAAATGGGGCAAAAATCAATTAACACTTATCTCAATTAGCAACAGAAATGTTGGGCTCAAGTGTGGTCATAAGTCGAGGACTATCTTATGCTACAATAATACTAAATAAATATGATTTCATAGTATTTATGCACCAACACATGAAAAATATGACAGTAACAGTAAATATGCAATGGCAAACTTTCATTAAAAGTATGAATGAGCTACTATTAAACATAAAAATATTTTTAGGGAAGAACATTTAAAGGAGATCTCTAATAAATGATAGAAAATACATGCTTTTGTTTTAATAGAAGAATATATGTAGTTCATGGTTGAACTGTGGAGTCCTTGATGCTCTTTGAGCCTGGTTGTTTCCTTGCAGATATTTCATTACTTAACTAGGCAACATCATCAGTGCTAATCTCGTTGAAATACTTGCAGAAACCATCAAGAATATGCATTTGTCCACAGATATGTTTGTGTAGCTTACTCTTTATTTCTGTATAGGACCATTGATTCTCTTTACCAAGAGTTGGTAGAAGAAGGAATATTAATAAGAAGTAAAAAAGTAAAACTCAGCGATTATGTTGGTAAAGTATAAACTTTATATGTTAGTACAGACTATGTATTTGTTTTGGGATTGCATTCATGCAATGTATTATTTTGGATTTAAGCATTTGTGACAGAATTGGTACTAGATAAATGAACTACAATACCAGTCATTTTAAATTCAGCTAAAAGTTACCGAGAATCAGCATCTTGGTGACATAGATTAAAATATAGATTAAAACAAATTCAGATGACCATCTCTTCAGGATTTTGGCTGCAGTTGACATATTTTAGTAAATTGTTCTTCCTGACAGTAGCAGCAGATCCAAAACAGAATTAATAGGCTGATACATTATTACTTAAATATTTGGTAATCTGTAATAATGATACAAAATTACAAAGGGAATTTTTAAAAATACTTACCAATAACTTGGCCAGCCCACTTCTATTAAATAGAAGTAGAAAAACTTGAAAAGCCCAGAGGAAGAGCACCAGGACAAACAGAACGTTCCTCACAGGTTGGTGAGTGATCTTTAAACATATCTAGAATCTAATTTGTCACATAGGGTAAGATTTACTTAGTTCTCTTGTATTGATGCAGCAACAATTGAATATTTCAACAAAGCATATTTCTGACTGAATGTAGAATAGATGATAGTAGGAACAGCACAAACATGCACACACACTCACATAGGTGTTCTGTACTTATTATTGTAGTGGCATTTCTGACAATGCTGTAGGTTTAGATGGCATTCCTATCTCCAAATTTTAAGTACAATAGTCTAAACATTAATGCTCATAAAAACTTTCCACACTTTGGACGAGAATTACAATTATAAACTTATTATTTAAGGTATGTTGAGTGCCTTCTGATTCTATAATTCATCACTATTGGTTGACACCTCAGTACTGAGCTCTTTCTCAAGTGAATAAGTAATTTATGTTGCATTTTAGTTGTGTTTCTGTGTTTTCTCATTTTATTTACATATGAACAGTATTAATGCACTGTGTTTTAGATTTTTTAAATTAGCATTCCATGATAAAATAGGGCCTCCAAATTTAATTCGAAAATGTAGTATGTTCAATCTTTTAAAGCTATAATGCCTTTCCACAGGATGGAAAGCAGTTATGTAATCCCAGGTAAGAACATAGCTTCTTTAAACAGTTGAAAGGATATGCCATGTTGGTGCTCCCATGTGCACCAAAATATATTTTCAGAAATCACAAATGAAACACAGCAGTCCCAATAGGCAATTTCAATTTATTGGTTATACTTATGGTTGCCTTGACAAGTCTCTGAATTTTATAGAAGGTCCCACATTTCATCTGAGATAAGAATAGTTCATACTACAGCTAGTCCTCACTTAACAACAGTAATTGGGATTGGGAGCTCCATTGCTATGTGATGTCAAATAAAATATAAAATAGCAGAATTGGAAAGGACCTTCTAGTCCTGCTTGAGCCCTATAATGTTCTGGATAAATGGGTGTCCAATCTCTTTTTGATAACTTGCAATGATGGAGCATCCACAACTTCTGGAGGCAGGCTGTTCTACTGATTGATTGCTCTCAATCTCAGGAAATTTCTTCTTAGTTTCTAAACGTAGTTTAGTTTAAAAATTTCTTCTGGCTGGAACCAGAAAATAGGTTCAAGACCCAGAAGGATCTCGACACACTTGAACATTAGGCAGGACAAGAAGCAGCAATGTATGGAAACTTGTTGTGGCCCAGCAGGAGCCGTTGGAGCTGCCGATGGACTCTGATAGCGAGGGACCCTATGAGTCGGCTCTGGAAGATGTGGAGGACACTAGGCAGGGTTCAGACTCCAAGTAGGGACCAGAGAGGCTGGTTGGCCACCAGGAGGCGCCTGAGGCATGGAGCAGTGGTGAAGATCAAAGGGAGTTTGTCCCTGACGTCAGGCACTGGAGCAGTGGTGAAGATCAAAGGGAGTTTGTCCCTGACGCCAGGCAAAGGAGGGCAGAGAAACGGAGGCAGCAGTTACAGAGACAGACTCATAAGAAGTACTTAAGCCCAGCTGGTTGTAGCTTGGCTCCTCCCAAGAGAGTATATAAGAAGAGACTTTGGGAGGAGACCTTTTGCAAGTCACAACCATTCATACCAAACTGGAGAAGCTCTTGTGTGTATTGTATCTCTTATCTGTGGGAGTCTGGGTCGCTGCCAACGTCTTGCCTGTGAATAATTACTGTGAATAAAGCATGGCTAACAGTAAGCTTGTGTCGGCGTTAGTCACCGGACGGAGGGGGGGTCAGAACAGAAACTAATCTAGGAAAAAACTAACCTAGAACTAAGGACAAATTTCCTGACAGTGAGAACTATTAACCAATGGAACAGCTTGCCTTCAGAATTTGTGGGTTCTCCATCACTGGAGGTTTTTAAGAAGAGATCGGACAGCCATTTGTCTATAATTGTATAGGGCAGGGGTTCCCAACCTCTGTGCCTTGGCCCACAACTGGACCATGGCCTATTCGGAATTGGGCCGCGTGAATGACTGGCCAGAGTGCACACATGCAGCTCAACTTGTGCAAGTGGTGGGTAATCAAGTACGTGCGTGCCAGCCCACCACTCATGTAAGTCGAGCTGTGCACATACCAACCTGCCACTTGTGCAGCCCAATTCCCCTCTCCACCCCACCCTACCCCCAGCCAGGCCACCAAGCCACAAAGGTTGGGTACCACTGATATAGGGTCTCCGGTTTATGCAATGGGTTGGATTAGAAGATCTCCAAGGTACCTTTCAACTCTGTTATTAAATATTCCTCATTCAGTGCCATCATAATCTTAAGTGGTTGCTGAATAAGTGGATCTTATGTAAGAACTACTGGAAAGTATTCTCCTCAAGAAACGGCCGGAGACAATATAACGCTAACCATTTATTAACGTAGCTGACAACGAACAAAGTAACGAACTTAACTGACAGCCTTTTATATGCGGTTGTCAAACTGTTAACCAATAGGAAGCGTCCCCAGCTTCCTCGAGCCTGCACACGCGCCAGCTTCAACGGCTTCCTTTTTTCCCCATTGATTGACAAGTCTTTCTCGAGACTTCAGAACGTAGCAACTACCTATATTATTTACAGTTGTTCATGGAAGTTTAGAATCTATGTCTATTTCTCACCCATGTTAAGAATGCATTCCAACTAAGGAACGGTTAGGATCGAAAATATTCTATTTATGTTCCCTAACAATTTCTACTTGTTTCTACTCAAGTAGACCACTGCTTAAGTATGAGCCAGCAGTGTGCTACAGCTGTCAAAAAAGCAAATGCAGCCCTAGTCTGCATTAACAGAGGGACAGCATCAAGATCATAAGACGTGACAATACACTTTTATACTGCAATAGTGAGGCCACATTTGGAATACTGCATCCAGTTCTGGTCACCACAATACAAAAAAGACACTGAACCCCTAGAAAGAGAGCAGAGAAGGGCAACAAAGATGATAAGGGCTCTGGAGGTTAAATCATGTTATGAATACTTGAGGGAGTTAGGTATGTCTAGCCTATCGAAGAGAAGGACTTTGCGTGACAGGATAGCTGTCTTCCAAAACTTGGGAGACATACAAGAGAAGATTAACTTATCAGAGGGCAGGACAAGTATGGGTGGAGGCTTGTTAAAGAGAGATCAAAACTAAAACCAAGGAGACAGTGAGAACAATTAATCAATGGAGCAACTTGCCTCTTGGAGTTGTGGGTGCTTCATTACTAGTAGCTTTCAAAAATGGATTGGACAGTTATTTGACTGGGATAATACAAGGTCTCCTTCCTTGAGCAGGGATTTGGACTGGATTCCTTCCAAATCTATGATTCAATTTCTATATTCTACTTTTTGAAACTAATCTTTTTGTATGGTGCATTTGTTTCTTCCTTGTAGGTGAATACAGCTATCTGGGGACTACACTTCGACAAGTAGATGTAGAACCAATGCCTTCTCTTACAGATGTGAAGCAACTTATAGTCCTGTATGGAATATTGCCATTAGGTAAGTTCATAGGAGAACTGGGCAAAAGGCAGAATACAATGCTTGGGTTCCTGACAGTTTCATATTTTTATTAGCTATGACGTTTGATTTATTTCTTCTGAAATAATTTTATACAGTTCTTATCTCTTAAAATATTTTCAGCTAAGATTAAAAAATGTCTAATTTTAAAAGCTTTAACTACAGCACCACTCTTTATAATTTTATTTCCATCATAACAGTTTGGCAGCTGCAGCATATACAAAAAAGCCATTTGGGGAAAACAACAAATTAAGTCTCCAATATTTAAATTAAATTTGAAGGAAGACCGAGATTTTAATGTATCTTTGATAAACCAGTTAACCTTTCCCCCTTTCTTTTTATTTATTTAGTTTTAAAAAAAGATACACTTCTAGAAGAGATAATATCAATAAATAGACAAAGAAAATTTCTCAAGTTATACAATTACGTTCAATATATCCTCAATTTATTATTATTATGTATTATTATTTATAAATACCAACTATGATTTATAAATACTTTGGAGAAGGCTTTAATACTGGGAAAGGTGGAAGGAAGAAGAGGAAAACCAGCATCAAGTTGGGTAGACTGAATTACAGTGGTGATGGGAGTGCTGTTGGAATTGCTTCCTAAAGGCTATGCACACCCCTTTTTTTGACAAAAAATGGACCATTTTTGGGAGGTCTGCAGAGTGCAAAAACTTTTTTTTAAATTTGCCTCTTCAAAATCTTGGTGCATCTTATGCTCCAGTGTGTCTTATACTCTGAAAAATGTGGTATGTCTCGAAGTTGCTGAAACCTCAGAGTCATACTGTAGAAGGCTGCGGTATAGGGTGAAACAAATGACTATATCTCCACAAGTATTGCATCGGCAAACATAACATTTAAAAATGTTCATTGGGGAAGTGTGTGCATGTTCACACCAAATTTCATCGAAATCCATGAGGGTTGAGTAGGACACTTTTCTGAAATCAGACCACTTGACATGGAATGACCCAGTCTCAGCAACTTTTTTATATTGTAACCAAAACCGAATGCAGTATTCCAAGTGTCAAACTTTCTTAAGTATTATCTCATTCCACAATCTGTTTAGACTTTAAAGAGGTGGCTTGAACGAAATTATTTTAGGATTCACTTCATTTAAACCAAAAAATACTAGTTTTTGCTGGGTCATTGTAAAGAAAAGGTTGAATTTTAATTATTTAGAAATTTTATATATATATATATATATATATATTTTAAAAAGCTTGCTGCGCCGAGGTGGCGCTGTGGTTAGGGTGCAGTACTGCAGGCCACTTCAGCTGACTGTTATCTGCAGTTCAGCGGTTCTAATCTCACCAGCTCAAGGTTGACTCAGCCTTCCATCCTTCCAAGGTGGGTGAAATGAGGACCCAGACTGTGGGGGCGATATGCTGACTCTGTAAACCGCTTAGAGAGGGCTGAAAGCCCTATGAAGCGGTATATAAGTCTAACTGCTATTGCTATCTCCAGCCTCGAAATGAAAGTTCTCTTTTGATCCATTCTGTTGCCAAGCCTTTGTCAGTCCCATTAGTTGGTTTTTCCCATCCAGCACTTAGACATTACAGTTTGAGCTATTAGAAAGAAGCTTTCTTTAAAAATATATTTTGAACAATTTTATCATTGTACTAATTTTATTCTCTAGGTTCTCAGTCTGTCCATGAGAAAGCTCCTCTAGTGAAAACCTTGCTCTTGGTTGGCCCTGTAGGAGTAGGGAAAAAAATGCTTATTCATGCTCTGTGCACGGAAACAGGAGCCAACCTGTTCAATTTATCTGCGGCAAATATTGCTGGTAAATATCCTGGCAAGGCTGGTCTTCAGTTGATGCTACATATGGTTTTTAAGGTAGGGTCCAGAAATATTTCATTATTATTTCCTACAATAATATTACCTACAATAATAATGTTCAGGATTTTAGTAGACAATAGATAATTTATTATGCACTACTATTTAATTATGATAATGAATAATTATAACAGTGAAAATCCAGACTATTAAAATAGTTTGTTAGCACCCTGTGTTTCCTGTCTTTCCAAAATATTTTTACATTAGTGTATACATTTTGAAATCTTCTTTTCTTTGACTGATTTAATCTTCAATCCTATAGACCTTGGGAAATAAAGATTTGTGGTTTTCCAGATGGTGAGAATATTTTGACCTCAGAAACCTTGTTTTGGCTCCTGTGGAAAACTGAGAATAGTTGCTTTTGTGCTGCTAACAAAAAAAATGAACTGCAAGACAGCCTCCGACAGTTCTGCAAACCAGTTACTAATCTATGCAAATTAAGAGCTAGGCTATGTTAATTGCACTCATTGGTTTCAGTGGAAGTAAATTATATAGGAAAAATAGGGAGGACAGAAAATAAACAAAAGTGAGGAGGGGAGTGCTTCCTTGCTTTTGTCTTGCTGGTTAGAACCTTGTAGAATTTAAAGAAAACTCCAGCATCAAATGACTTAGAAACAAGAGTTAGGATTAGCTATACAGGTAGTCCTTGTTTAACAACCACAATTATGACTGGCAACTTGATTGTTAGCAAACCACTTGCTAAGTGAAACTGCAATTTTGCTTATGATTTTATTTTGCTTCGCTATACAGACCTGCAAAGATTATAAATGGGACAATTCGCCACAAAATTATTTGTCATCGTTTTTTATCTCTGAATTGTCATTAAATGAAAGTCACTCAATGACTGTATAACTTTTATGATCTTCCATGTTCTTTTGTAAAATACATTGTATTAATAAACATGGATTTAAAATGTCCTTTGAGGGGACCACATTTTCAATGGGAAATCAGTGGACCAAAAAACCTTAAGAATTTAAAATCAATCTCTTAAATATTCTTCCCCTCACAAGATTACGCAATATTTCCCCAGCCAGGGATAGATGGAATTTTTGAGTTTTTGCTCACCAATCATTTTTCAAAATTGGTCAGTGCCTAAATTAATATTAAGCAGAAAATATGAGGTGGATAACACTGTTCAGTGACATTAACTGTACTCTATTATCCGCTGATGTAAGTTACTTAGAAACTTCTTAATGAATCATTTAAAAGTGCTTGATTAAATTATTAATTATAAATTATTAATTGGTTTGGTTTGGTTTATTAGATTTATATGCCGCCCTTCTCCCAAGGACTCAGGGCAGCGTACAACATTAAAAGAAACACATAATACAAAAGTTAAAAAAAATTAAATAGAATATCCCAAACAAACCCAATTAGAATTGACAATAACATTTTTTAAAAAATCGAATTAAAATTAACAATGATCAATAATTTATTTTGTTTTGTTCAGGCCAGGCTGGCTTGCTGGAAAAGCCAACTTTTTAGGGCGCGTCGGAAGGACCGGAGGTCGGGGATTATACGAAGCTCCGGGGGCAGCTCATTCCAGAGGGAAGGCGCTCCCACAGAGAAGGCTCTCCCCCTGGGGGTCACTAACCGACACTGTCTGGCTGACGGCATCCTGAGGAGGCCAACTCTGTGGGATTGCACTGGACGGTGGGAGGCTACCGGTGGTAGTAGATGGTCTCGCAGGTACCCTGGGCCTAAGCCATGGAACGCTTTAAAGGTCATAATTAGTACTTTGAATCGCACCCGGAAGACAACCGGCAACCAGTGCAGGCCGCCTAAAAGGGGTGTAACATGGGAGCACCTAGGTGCCCCCATGATAACTCATGCAGCCGCATTCTGGACCAGTTGAAGCCTCCGGGTGCTCTTCAAGGGCAGCCTCATGAAGAGAACGTTACAGTAGTCCAGGCGAGAAAGGACGAGGGCATGAGTGACTGTGCAGAGAGCATCCCGATCCAAGAAAGGGGGCAACTGACATACCAGGCGAAGCTGGTAAAAGGTCCCCTTGGTCACAGCCGTCAGGTGTTCTTCTAAACTAAGCCGCATATCCAGGAGGATGCCCAGATTGCGGGCCCTCTCTGTGGGAGCTAAAATTTCTCCCCCTGTCATCAAAGATGGAACAAGATGCACAAATCGGGATGACAGAAACCACAGCCACACAGTCTTAGAGGGATTGAGTTTGAGCCTGTTCCTCCCCATCCAGATTCGCACAGCCTCCAGGCTTTGGGATATCACGTCTAGGGGCATCGTTTGGGTGGTTTGGGGTAGAGATGAAAAGTTGGGTATCATCAGCATATTGATGATACTGTACCCCAAAACCACAGATGATCTCACTCAGTGGTTTCATATATATGTTGAACAGGAGGGGTGAGAGAACCGACCCCTGGGGCACCCCACAAGTGACGCGCCTCGGGGTCGATTCCTGCCCTCTAGTCAACACAAACTGCGACCAATCTGACAGGTAGGAGGAGAACCACCGTAAAACGGTGCCCCCCACTCCCAACCCCCTGAGTCGTCACAGTAGGATACCATGGTCGATGGTATCAAAAGCCACTGAGAGGTCTAATAGGACCAGGACAGAGGAGCAGCCCCTGTCCCGGGCCCGCCAGAGATCATCGACCAACGCGGCCAATGCTGTATCCGTGCTGCATCCGGGCCTGAAACCCGACTGAAACTGATCCAGGTAGACAGCTTCATCCAGGGACTGCGGAAGCTGATGTGCTACCGCACTCTCAACAACCTTCACTACAAAGAGAAGGTTGGAGACCGGACGACAGTTGGCTAAAAAAGCTGGGTCCGGGGAAGTCTTCTTAATGAGGGGCCTCACCACCGCCTCCTTCAAGGCGGTGGGAAAGAACCCCTCTCTCAACGAAGCGTTGGTAATCGCCTGGAGCCAGCCTCGTGTCACCTCCTGGGAAGCCGAGACTAACCAAGAGCCACACGGGTCCAGCACACAAGTGGCAGCACTGAGTCTCCCCATAATCCTGTCCATGCTCTCGGAGGTCACAGGGTCAAACTCATCCCAGATGGTCTCTACAAGATTCATCCCCGTCGACTCACCCGAATTTACCCAGTCAGAGTCCAAGCCTGTCGGGATCTGAGCGATTTTATTCTGCAGATACTGAACAAATTCTTCAGTCCTACCCTTCAAGGGGTCTTTCCCAGCTCCTTGGTTAAGTAAGGAGCGGGTCACCCTAAACAGGGCGGCTGGGCAGTTATCTACGGACACGATAAGAGCGGAAAAATGTTGCTGTTTTGCCGCTTTTATCTCCACTAAGTAGGATTTAATATGAATTCTTATTAGTGTTCAATAAGATTTGGACCGGCTGGCCCTCCAACCACTCTCTAGGCATCTTTTCTGGCGTTTCATCTCCCAGAGCTCCTTGGTAAACCAGGGAGCTACCCGGGATCGACACCGGGTCAGAGGCCGCAATGGCACAGCACGATCCAAAGCCCCAGTGGCCGCCCTATCCCAGGCTTCCACTAGGGCTTAGGTCGAGTTGTGAGCAAGGGATATAATTTTATCTTCTTCTATATGTTGGCCCTTGAAGTAGATTTCCTCTCCGTTTAATTCCTCTTTCTGTATTCCATTCTTTCCATTTTCAGGAACAAACCAAATACCATAGATATCAGCAGGTTTGGTCTCTTTATATTCATTTTCCACTTCGGTGTTTTGAGTTTCAATCACCCCATTTTGCATTTGATGAACATTTTCAATTTTTTCGTCATATTTTCTTGTTATGTGTTCTACGTATTCTAATTGTTTCTCTTCTTTATTTAATAATTTCTGCAGTTCTGAAAGTATATCTTGCAAAGTCAAGACCTCTATTTTTTCTGGGTATTGTGTCATTCTTGACAAACACAGCAACCTTAGCTTAAAAGATTTCTCCTCTCTGATCAAATTTCAGAGGGACATCTGTGCGTTCTTTTATCAGTGTGTAGCCAAAACAAAGCCTTGGGGCGCCAAGTCAGCAATCCGTGACAGAAAAGAAAAGAAGAAACGTTCCGTTTTGAATATTCAAAGCGTATTCTACTACTATTAAGAGCGTAAACACTCTTAAAGAGTTTCTTTTTGTATATAGCCACAGGGATAAAGAGGAAGACTTTAATCTGTAAATTACAGAGAGTCACAAAGAGAGAAGAAGAAAACTTAATCCATCCATTTCAAAAGGCTTGCATAGATTCGATCCATGTAAATAACATTTAAAAAGTAAGATAACCACTGTCCAAAACCATTCCAAATTTAGTTCCGCCGCTTGATTCTTCTATTCTTTAATTTAAATTAGTTGTTAAGTTTTTGTAGGCAGATTCTTTTTTAAAGCAATAAAAATTCCTCACCAGCTGGAAACACTTTCTCTTTCCTTCCGTTTTGGGCTGTCCCGACTTTGTCAACGTTGTGGCTGGAATTTTTGTCACCGGCTTGAAGATCTTCCCTTGCTTCTTTTGAGGATTTTGTGATATCCCTGAGATCAGCAAGACATAATCTTCCTCTTCACCGTTTAGGCCCGTTGGGACCCCCCAGTGGCAAAAGTATTGGCTGTGGTCTTAGAGCGTTGAAACCACACAACTATCTCATCGCGACATTGGCTCGTCCCTCCATAATTTTGATTATTAGCGGGGAAATGTTATGATATAGGATATAGTCAAATAAAGGAGGGATAATGATGACAACATGTATGTATGTATGCATGTATGTATGGCTACAATATAAGGATTCTGGATGAAAATTGCAAAAAGTGATCTCGGAAGGAGGATTAGAAAAGTCTGTTATTAAATATTATGGATGTTTAACTAGAACAGGACATAAGGATTCGGTGTTATTGGAGGATTTTAGAAATATTAAATGAAACCCCAGTATGTGGTTATGTATTAAATCTAGGTATATTTTACGATGAAGGGTGTTTAAACATCTATAGTCAAATGAAAATGGAGGTACAAGGGTAACATGTATAAATATTTGAGTTAAAATACTTGAGTTAATATGAATTATGTTTGATGACTCTGGAAGAGATGCACAAAAACCTTTTGTAACCAACTGATACACTTTCTACAGTATGTAAGGAAGGAAGATTTTATGCGTTGTGTTTGTTTTGAAAAAAATATTAAAAAAAGATAGTTTCAAGATTTAGAAGGATCTCAACACACTTGAACATTGGGTCCTATCTAACAGAATAAAATTAAATGCAGAGAAAAATAAGGTTTTACATTTAGACAAGAAATACCAAATGTACAGGTATAGAATAGGTATAACCTGGCTCTAAAACAGTAACCGTGAGAGTGATCTTGGAGTCCTAGTTAGCAATCACTTAAATATAAGCCAGCAGTGTGCTGCTGCTGCTACCAAAACAACCAATGCAATCCTAGGTTGTATTAACAGGGATAGAATCAAGACCACATGAAATGTTAGTATTGTTTTATAATGCATTATTAAGAACACACTTGAAATATTGCATCCAGTTTTGGTTGCCACAATATAAAAAAAAATGTTGAGTGTCAGATCCCTAAAAGTGATACTGCCATTCAATTGGGAGGGGAGGGGGGCTTGGAGTAGATTTATTAGCAGTGCCTGTGACAACTGATATTTTACAACTGGTTTCCTGGCACCAAAGTGAGATCCCCTCACCTTTTGGGGGAATATTTATGATGGCTATGTGGGAGGGTTCACTTTAATGTCTAACGGAAGATAGCCATGGTAATGTATGTTTATTCAGTTCTCAGGGCAGTTGGCAAAGGAAACCTCTTCACACTTATATATTGTCTAAAATCTGCATTCTAACTAACAGGAGGGGTCTCTACTGCCTTAATTCTACTTCCATTGCTGAAGGGGATTCAGACATTGCTTTGAATTCAGTGGTTGCCATTCTACTTAATGAAAGGTTCCTTTTGAAATACTCAGTTTCAAGAGTCTTTATTTTCTTAAGTTAGGAGAGGAACCCTTATATAAAGCAACATCTCTGCAAAACAGTCAGCCCGGAGAAGCAATTTTTGCTCTACCGAGGGGACCCTACAAACTATGTCTAAGCACAACAGTGAGTAGGGGGAAGCTGAATGCTCAAGGGAGACATCAACCCCCCCCCCAAGCGGAGACCTGCTCCATGTACCCTGTCGGAGAAGATGAGGTGAACCTGGAGGATCCCAAAAAGCCCCACTAGTCAATCGGTATCAGGATGAAAGATGGCTGGGATGGGAGGACTAGAGGAGAACCCTCATCCGTGGTAACCAAAAACTAGGGTGGAAATTGGAGCTAGAAGCCCCCTCTGATCAGGAGGAGCTAAATGAAGCCTCGTTGAGAGAGGATCATCTGAAGAGACAGGTAACCCAGTTGGTGATGGAGATTTTGGGAAATCTCAATATCCGGGGGAGCTGGAACAGCAGCCAAGAAGCATTGGAAGGGCAGCAGCCACGGATGATGCCGGGGGGCTAACACCCCTCCAGGCCCTGCTGATCCAACAGATGGCACAGCAGCAACAGCAGGGGACCTAGCAAACTCTCCCCCCCCAGTTGGTGCGTGGATTGGGGCCCTCTCCCAAACAAACACAAAACCTGCAATTAGAAAGAAAAAACCCCTTCCTTGGGGTGAAGTTTGATGGGAACCCGAAAAAATTAGGATTGTTTGTGGCACATGTGCTCACATACATACAAGAATACGGGCATGATTTTCAAACCCAAGGATCCTGAGTGTGAGTGGTTACCCTAGCCCTGGAAGGAGCTGCTGCCAGATGGATGGTGACCCTATGTGATGCTGATGCACCAGAACTGCGGGTCTTCGACCGTTTCATGATGGCCCTGCGATGACGTTTTGAGGACCCCCTTGCAGACTGCAAAGCGCTCGACTGCATTAAAGTTGTGAAGCAGGGACGGCGGCCAGTGGCAGAGTATACCGAAAATTCCAAGATCTGGCATATCGTGTGAACTGGCCAGATGATATCCTGGTAAGCTGGTTCAAGGATGGGCTGAGTGATGACCTGTACAATGCCTGTTTGGCCCGAGGTGCACTGAATCACCTACATGAGTGGTATCTGCTGAGTAACAGGCTGAGATAGATATGGCCAGAAACTAGTACCAAGTGGGATGAGTGTGGAAGAAATCCCTACCCCAATGGAAGCAAGAACCTTTCAAACTGCAAGCCGTATTTTCTCCGAAACCCTCAGCCTGTTTCAAGTGTGGAAAGGAGGGGCACCGAGCTGTAGAATGTCATTCTAAAACACCCACTCAGAAACCAGAGCGCCTGTCGGGGGAAACCTATGAAACATGGCCAGTGCAAGAAGGAGAGTTCCCTGAGGAGCAGTGAGATTATAGTTTCCAACCCCTCCCCTCTTTGAGGAGGAAACTCCAGCTTCTCAGCAGGAGGATCCAAACTCATCCAGAAGTGATCCAGAGGATGAACCACTGGTAAGCAAACCAATTAAACTGCTTAGCCTCCCCCTAAAACTGTTTATCCCCAACTGGGAGACAGGGATAAAAATCTCCACTCAGGGTGCACCCACTGTTTAATCAGCCCAACCCTGGTAAGGAAATTGAGGATTAATGTAAGGAAGCTGAAAAGCCCCATAGCTTTTTGCCAACTAGATGGGTCAATAGCGGGGGGGGGGGGAGAGGGCAGCTTCATTTGCCACTGAGCCTCTACAGATAGGCATCGGGAGCCATGAAGAAATACTTACATTTATAGTGGTGACTGGCATGGAATTGCTGCTAGTTTTGCACCTTGCATGGCTGAAAAAATGGAACCCCAAAATTAATTGGAAGCAAGGCACCATAAAAGTTCAGATGCATGTGGCTTTTGCTGAGAATCCACACAAAGAAACTGAGGGGGCAGAGCATCAAGAAACAGCAATGCCTGCTTACACTATGCCACCCCAGGGCATACCCCAAAAATACAAAGACTTGGCTGAAGTTTTTAGCGAAAAAGCTGACAAGCTCCCACCCTCCCACCGCTCCACTGACTGTGCGATAGAAATCCTACCCGGTGCCAAACTCCCTAAACCCAAGATATATAGCATGTCCCCAAAGGAGCTAGAAAACTGAGGGTATTCA
The DNA here is from genome assembly GCF_009769535.1 of Thamnophis elegans. Taxonomy (NCBI): domain Eukaryota; kingdom Metazoa; phylum Chordata; class Lepidosauria; order Squamata; family Natricidae; genus Thamnophis; species Thamnophis elegans. The sequence goes on from NC_045543.1 coordinate 35,123,122, forward strand.
TTGAGAAAAACCTAGCAAGGGATTTCATTGAGCCAGCCTGACCAAAAATCGCAGTCCCAGTATTATTTAGAGGGAGAAAAAAGATGGCTCTAAACATCTCTGTAGATTTTAGAAACTTAAATCCGATCAGTGTAGAGAACATGTACCTCTCCCCCTTATGAAAGACATGCTAGCAAACCTCCCTAAAGGGAAAAAAATGTCAAAGCTGGATTTAAGAGAGGCTTACTACCGTATCAGAATTAAAGCGGGAGACGAATTGAAAACAGCATTTAAAACCCCTCTTGGATGCTACCAATTCAAAGTGCTCCCATTTGGGCTACAAGGGATCACTGTTCCCTCTAAGGTGCGCGGCTGCGCGGCCGCGCACATGGAAAGAAACCCCCACGCAGCAGTTTCTAGCTGCCGCGCAGAGATTTCTTTAAAGCAAATGTGGGGAAGTCCTTTGCAGGCGGCTAGAACTGGCCGCCTGCAAAGGACCTCCCCAGACTTGTTTTGAAGAGCACGGCTCTTCAAAGGGGGATTCCTTCCTGAGAGACCCCGTCCAGAAAATGCGGGGAGCGGCAGCGGAGCCCTGGGGCTGCTTCTGCTGCGTCCGCTGGACTGTGGGGCTGGGAAGGGGGTGGGAAGAGCGGCGGGGCTGGCGGTGGCCGGCGGTGGCAGGCTGGTTCGCCTCCTCCTCCTCCAACAGCACTGCTGGATTTCCGCCCAACGCTGCGGGGGCACCAGCGGGAGCTTTGGCGGCTTCACCTCAGCCGCAGCGCTGAGCAGCAAATGTGTTGGTGCTGTCGGAGGAGGAGGAGGAGGCGGCAGCAATAGCACCTGAGGACAGGACAAGAAGCAATGGAAACTTGTCAGAAGGAGACTCAAGCTGGAAATAAGGAGAAATCTGACAGTAAGAACAATTAAAATCAATGGAATCTTAATTCATTTGTTACAGGTTTTCAAAAGACTGGACAGCCATTTGTCTCAGATGATATAAAGACTCCTGCCTTGGACAAGGGGCTGGACTAGAAGACCTCCAGTATCCCTTCTGATTCTATGATTTTAAAAACCACAAGCTTTTTACAGCTCGCTTGCAACTTTACCAAATTTAATTCAGCCATTTCCTTTTGTTATTAAATGGGTATTGCTAGTTCAATGCACATGCGCTCCACTTTTAAGATGCTGAAAAAATCCCCATGACCTGCAACAAAATTCATTCTTCCACTCTTATCTTGCCCTAACTTCTGATAGGTTCCTGAAATATAGATCTATAAAATTTAGTGAAAATCTATTTTAATGCAGACTCATAAAACAGATTGGGAACAAATGACATTAGTGCTCTGGGATAATAGCAGGTTTACTCTATTTGGATTTTCAGATAAAAGGTATCTTTTGTGCTAAGTTTTAACAATGTAGTTCTCTAATGTAACTATGAAACAGTCCAAATATACAATTCCCCTCAGGGAGGAATTATGGGAGTTGAAGTCCACAAGTTTTAAAGCTGTCACGTTTGAAGACCCCTGGGGTTTTTTTCCCCTAAAGGGTTAGGGGTGCAAGGGTCTTGTAACAACAGCTTTAAGACTTGCGTGCTTCAAATGCCAGACTTTCTGAGCCAACATTTTGGTTGCTAAGCAGGAGCGTTGTTAAGTGATACTGATATTATATAACACTTTTAATTAAGCGGGTACCTTGAATAAACATAACTTTGAGTTTCAAATAATACTGATTTTGTTGTTGTCAGGTGACATCTGTGAAAAAAATTCAGGTGCTCAGGCATGAAAATATGCCGCTCAAACACTATACTTTTCCGCTCACACTGAAAAAAAATTAGAGGGAACATTGCAAGGGATCCCTGCAGTGTTTATGCAATTAATAAACGAAGTGCTACATGAGCATTTGTATAAGGGAGGTTTGGTATATTTAGATGACATTTTATTATATACCGAGCCAAAGCAGAACATGTAAAACTAGTCCGGGCTGTTCTGAACAAACTCTGCTCTGCTAAACTTTATGCTAAACTTTCTAAATGTGAATTCCACCAAGAAAAAATCGATTATTTAGGGTATCGCATTTCACACCAGGGCATAGAAATTGATCCTTTAAAAGTGCAGGTGGTACTTGATTGGGAACCACCCAGAACATGTAAACAGTTACAAAACGTCCTGGGATTCGCCAACTTTTACCGCCAGTTTATCCCCACTTTTGCCCAGATTGCTCTCCCCATCACCAAGCTTTTAAAAATAAAGGGGAGGGTAACCCGAAACCGAAGCAGCCTTTGAACTGGACAATGGAATGCCAAGCTGCATTTGAAAAACTTAAATGACTGTTTTCAGCAGAGCCAATTCTAAAGCACCTGGATACAGAGAAACCATTCGTCATACAAGCAGATGCCAGTGATGTGGTAATAGGAGCAGTCCTGCTTCAGAAAAATGAGCAAGGCCAATTACAACTATGCGCTTACACATCCCAAAAAATTGAATGAAACTGAACAAAGGTGGGCCATTTGGGAGTAAGAAGCTTATGTAGTATGGTGGGCGCTTTTAATTTGGAGGCATTTCCTAGAGGGAAGTAAGATCCCTTTTGAAAACTAGATCATTAAAAATTTAGAAGCCTTAAAGACCCAAAGGAAACTCCCCAAAACAAGTACGATGGGCTCAGTACTTTAAATGGTTTGAATTTATGCTCAGATATCTCCCAGGTGGGGAAATTTTTCTGGCAGATGCACTATCCAGAAAACCGCAATACAATAGTATGACGCCAGATGTAATCAAACCCATGATACAAAACAATCAGGTGGCCGCTAAAGTAATCACCATATTCCAGGCAAAACAAGAAAAATTGTCAAACAGTGATACCACCCAAACTTTTAAACAAGCTTTAGCCACCGATGAATGGTTTTTGAGCCACAAATCCAGCTGCCTGATGAAAGATAACTTAGCTTGATTGGGAGGGAAGTTGTATGTTCCAGCTAGCCAAAGACTGCAGTTAATGGCAAGGTGCCATGGCTCCAAATTACCTTGGCACTTTGGTTTTGTGAAAACTTTACACTTAATTAAAGACAATTTTGAGGGCCATCACTAAAAAAGGACATAGAGAGAAATGTAGTTAGTTGCCCTATTTGTGCAGCAGCTAAAAGACATCAAGGGATAATCCAAGGATTCTTACAGAAGGTAGCTGAACCTTCAGCACCATGGAGAGAGATTGCTATGGACTTTATGGTAGAACTGCCAGAAAGTGCGGGGATTACTGTCATTTGGGTCGTATCAGACCTGTTTTCAAAACAGGCACATTTTATACCTTGCCAAACAATCCCAACTGCCAGAAGTCTAGGCAAGTTATTCCTGAGACACATTTATTGCCTTCATGGAGCCCCACAGAGAATCATCTCCAACAGAGGGGTCCAATTCACTTAAAAATTTTGGAGGGCATTTTTGACTTTACTTGGCACCACCCAAGGATTGAGCTCCAGTCACCATGCGGAAACTAATGGACAAACTGAAAAAGTTCACTCGGTCCTAGAACAATATCTAAGATGCTTTATTAATTTTCAACAGGATAACTGGACTGAAATTTTACTTTTTGTGGAAGTGGCATTCAATAACTCTGTACACTCAAGCACTGGTTTCATCCCTTTTAGAGTAGCAACAGGCCAGGATTTCAGCCCCATACCTGAATTACCCACAGAAGAACCCACTATCCCCTCACTTAAGGAGTGGATAGACACATTATGAAACACATGGCCAGTAGTTAGAGTAGCTTTAAAGGAAGCTAGAGCGGCTTTTAAAATTCAAGATGACAAGAAAAGAATGGAACCCAAACCTTTCCATGTTGGAGATAGAGTATACTTATCTACAAAATTCCTGAAGTCATTGCAGCCATCAAAGAAATTAGGGCCAAATTTCATTGGACCTTTCCCTATCACTAGAGTCATCAACCCAGTAACAGTAGAACTACTCCTTCCAAAGACACATCCACCCAGTATTTCACATTAGTTTACTCAAACGAGAAGTAATCTCACCACTCAGACCACCTGCACCCACACCAACTTCTATCTATCATGATAGAAGGTGAACAACACTTTGAAATTAAGGAAATCTTTGACTCTAGGCTCCACAGGGGGAAAACCCAATACTTAGTTGCTTAGAAGCATCTACCTTCATCCCAAAATGAATGGGTAGCTAAACATCATGTTAGGACCCCTACCTTACTGAAAAAAAATCCACTCCCAATACCCTGACAAACCTTGTTAAAATACTATGGTGGAATTTTTGTTTCTATCTTTTCATAGGTGGATCTCTCCTTTTTCTAAGGAAGGAAGCATGTCAGATCCCTAAAAGTGATTCTGCCATTCAGTTGGGAGGAGGGGGGGCTTGGAGTCAATTTATTAGCAGTTCCTGTGAAAACTGATATTTTACAACTGGTTCCCTGGCGCCAAAGTGCCTTGAGATCCCCTCACCTTTTGGGGTAATGTTTATGATGGCCATGTGGGAGGGTTCACTTTAATGTCTAATGGAAGATAGCCATGGGAATATATGTTTATTTGGTTCTCAGGGCAGTTGGTAAAGGAAACCTCTTCACATTTGTGTATTGGCTAAAATCTGCATTCTAAATAATGGGAGGGGTCTCTTGCTATAATTCTACTTGCATTACACTTGCAAGAAAACAATATTTATCCTTTCCACAATGATATTACGGAGGGGTATATATTGATCAGTAGAAGAAAAAAATTCTGTAAGACTGCATTTTTAGAGAGAATTCCCAAAGACCTTCATATTGCCAACCCTCAAGGGATGGGATTTAGCACCATCCCTTCCCACACATTATTCATTCACATGATTCTACACACAGAAATAAACACAAAGAGTCTGAGGTCCAAGCCATAAAATGCTTTATACAGAATATTGAATAGCCAAGTTGGAAGGGACCTTGTAGGTCTTCTAGTCCAACCCCCTGCTCGAGCAGGGAGTACTATACCATTCTGGACAAATGGCTGTCCAATCTTTTCTTGAAAACATCCAGTGATGGAGCACCCACAAATTCTGGATGCAAGCTTTTAATTGTTCTCATTGACAGTAAGTTTCTCTTTAATTCTAGGCTGGATGTCACTTTGTTAAGCTTCCATCCATTGCTTCTTGTCCTGCTTTCTGGTACTTTAGAAAATAGATTGACCGCCTCTTCTTTGTGGCAGTGCCTTAAATATTGGAGCACTGCTATCATGTCTTCACTAGTCCTTTTCACTAGACTAGAACATACTCAATTCCTGCAACCATTCATCATACGCTACCAGTCCCCTAATCATCTTTGTTGCTCTTCTCTGCACTCATTTAGAGTCTCAATATCTTTTTTTGCTTTGTGGTGACCAAAACCGGACACAGTATTCTAGATATGATCTTACCAGTGCAGTATAAAGCTATACTAAAACTTCACGTGATCTTGATATTAACCTATTCTATACCTGTGCAATTGTTTTTTCTTGCATAAGTTTCAAACTTGTTTCTATATTTTTAATAGGTAATGATTATCTCTTTGCACACCTAATGTATCACACAAAATGATTTGTCACATTATTGGAATTTACACTATTCTAATTGGTATTTCTATGGAAAATGCAGTAATTGTTCCCATCTCCAAATATAAATTTTATATGTTTATTAATGAAATAAAAGTTTAAAAGAATATAATAACTTCAGTTTATTTTTAACAAAGTCAGAGTAATTACATAAAGTAAAGTTTAAAAAAAATCAAAATATCCTATCTACTAGATAGATAGATAGATAGATAGATAGATAGATAGATAGATAGAGATAGATAGAGAGAGAGAGAGAGAGAGAGAGAGAGAGAGAGAGAGAGAGAGAGAGTATAAATGTTTAAAATAAATAGATAAATAAATAGGAAGGGAGGGAGGAAGGAAGGAAGGGACAAGCTGGAGGATAAACCCATACCCAAAGTGTATCTGCTATCTTCATCATCATAATCAGAGTTGGAAGGGACCTTGAAGGTCTACTAGTTCAACCCCCTGCTCAAGCAGGAGACCCTCAACCAGTGGAACAGCTGAGAATATATCTCCTATATTACGTTATTTCTTCAAAATTAGCCTTTTCTTTTTTGAGCTTTTCTGAAGGAGGGAATTGAATCTTTCTTTTCTCCATTTAGTGCACAAAACAATGTCTAAAATTCTAATGGCAAATACATATATGTTGGCTTCAACTGTATGCATGATAATCTCACGTTAATTGAATTTTGGCTCACATTAAATGCTATCTGGTATCAATTTGTAATTTGTACTAATTCAATTATCACACTATTCAAACTTGCACTAATCACAATTTTCCTGTATCAGTGGCTTCCTGCCAAACCCCTTACGGCTGGTTAATAAATGAGCAGATACATTCTGGACCAACAATACTGTTAATCATTGCTTTACAACCATTCATTCAGCAACTGTTCAAAGTTACAACAGCACTGAATGATGATAGTTACTTCTTGAAATTACGGCCATTCCAGCACCCCAATGGTCACGTAACCAAAATTAGACATTTGGCAGACCACCCACATTTACACAGTTGTTCTGACTCAGCTGCCCAAACATGACAAACCTTCTGAAGTTAAATCAATTATTCCTTTATTGGGAGCCCCAGCAAAGTTTCTCTCACACCACAGGCTAACAAGTTTGTCCAGCAGGGAGATGAATAGTTGTCTGCCATATCTATTCATCTCCCCCACCTTGCCTTTTATCCCCAGAGCTAGGGTGGTGTTTCACTAGCAGCATGGTTCTTCCGTCCCAAGGATCACCCCATAGATTTCCACTGCTCTCCTCTCCTCTGCCTTCTGCACATCCGTGCAGGCACTGGACCCAGATGTTCATCCTCTTCCTAAACAGCCACCTCCAGACTTGGGGGCCGTTGACTCTCCATCTGAGGGTTGACGGACAGCTCAGGCTCCATCTCTCTGTCTCTCTCTCTCTCTGTGTCTCTCTCTCTCTCTCTCTCTCCCTCCCCCCTCCCCCCTCTGTCTCTCTCTGTCTCTCTCTGACAGCTCCATTCCCTCTTCCCCCTCAAAGCTCTCAGGTTGCCTTGATGCTGACCCTGACTCCCACGCCCCCTCCTCATCTGATTCAGCTGCTGGACAGGCCAGCGGCCAACAGGCCACAATAACAGCATATGCTTCAACTACTCCCATTTCTGGTTTTTTGACTGTCCTGCACTTAAGTGCTACCATATACTTCGGCTACCCCATCTGAGGGGTGCCTCAGCAACGGGGAAAAAAGAAGGTCAGCTTCAACACAGCTGGAAGGATATAGGTTAATACTACTATCTTTGAGAAATCTAACATTCCTTGTATGCAGACTGGCATTCAAATAGTTCTAAACTATTGTGTACAGTATTATTAATTAATAAGTTTAAGTGGAAAAGATTTATAAATAGCAGGACTGTTATACCTATACATAATCATTTCATTTCAGAGGATGATATTATACTACTCAGTTTCTAACCAAAATAAAACCAAGATAAAAAGCTTTTGCTAACAGACGTTAAAGTCTAATGTGAACCATCACCCAAAATACAATCTAGATCAGGGGTATCAAACTCGTGTCGTCACATCATTGTCATATGATGTGTCACAAGTTTTTCTCCCTTTGCTAAACTGGGGTGGGTGTGGCCAGTGTGTGACACATCTACCCTGCGGCCGCGAGTTTGACACTCCCTGAACTAGATAGTTGAAGAAAATATTTTTCAATTATTTTGAAATACCTTAACTATCATAACTTATAGTGGTAAGGCTAAGGAGCCATCTGCTGGTGACTTTAAAAAATGAACAACATAGCTCTGCTAATAAAAAAATCAGATATAAATTGATTACATAGTTCATTTATTTATTAATAGATAGATACTACCTATTCATGGTTCATTCAAATGAAGTATTCATAGCATATCCATATATTGTCTGTTATATATTCACTAGCAATTTCATTTCGATACCAATGAATTATGTGTGTCTTTGTTGGTTAAAAAAAAGAAATAGCAGTTGTCTGACCACATTTAGATATGCTGCACTAAATAATATAATTTGCTGTATAGATAAATCTGTTCCTAATATCTGAAATATTATCAGAAAGTTAGTATAAATAAGTTGGGATTTGTCCCTTTTTTCTTCCTATACCAATTGCTAATTTAACTGCAAACCATAAGAGCTTTTTTTCCTTCTGTTCTAAAAAACATAAAATGAGACTAATATTCTAACATCTGCAATTAGCTATCTGGGTAGTATTGTACAGCAAATGATCTCTTGCAGAGAAAAATACTTCTAAAGCTCCTCAGAAGTCGTATAATGTATTAACAAAGAAATGTCTCCCAAGGAGTATGTTCATACATTCAATTGATTCCAGCTGGAAGTATTTAAATAATTGAAGAATTAATAACTGAATTTATTCTATACAGTTAAATTTTTGCACTTTCTGTATATTAATTTTCTTTAAGTAACAGTGCTATTGAAGTCCTTAATTATATTGCATTATTTTTCAAACACTTTCTTGATATATCTAGAAGTTGATATTTATGAAGTCTATTATATCATTTCCATGTGGGCAATAATAATCATGTAGAAAAACAATGACAACAGTTCCTTGTGTCCATTCCATTTGCTTATGTTCCTTTGTTTAAATTGGCTTATTTTCAGAATAAGAGATATTTAAGGATGTGATATATCTGTGATGGCGACCCTGTGGTACAGGGCCATGTTTGCTGGCACAGAAACCCTCAGCTCCAGCATATATGTGCACACTGGCCAGCTGATTTTAGGCCTTCCGGAGGGCTGGGGGAGGCCGTTTTCGCCCTCCCCAATCTTCAGGAAAGCCTCTGGAGCATAGAGAGGGTGAAAAACAAACCCAACGGTCCAAACCGTTGGGCCTGTTTTTCGCCCTCCCCAGGTTCTGGAGGCTTTCCTGAAGTCTGGGGAGGGCAAAAAAATGGCCCAATGGGCAAACCTGAAGTTTGAACTTGTTTGTTCAAACTATTGTTTTTCTGCATAGGTGGGTAGGCACATGTGCGCGATAGCGCATGCACAAACAGTTTTGGCACACCTTTAGAAAAAGGTTAGCCATCACTGTGCTATATCATTGTTTGCTACTTTTATATCCAATCCCAGTGTCAACTTGTAAAGCGTTGCCATGACTATTATCAGGTTGGCATTTGAGAGAGGATTCCATGCATACCTTCGGCTAGAGTCGGATCTCATATTTCAACAACCTAGTTCATGAATATGAGTTATGACACATGACAGAAGGGAGGAGATAGAGGGGTAAAGTTCAAACGCAATTAAGCGGCAGCCAGTTTTGGCTGCCCAGGAGTACATGCCAGAATGTTGATCCTAATAAATGAATGGATTTCTTTTGAACTTTGTCTCAAGGCTCATAAATTAATTAGGTATCTTCTGGAAACTTCATAGAGAGCCAAAACTGACTTTTAAAATCTATCAAGATTTCCGGGCTTCCTACATCCCGGGCTCTCCAGTCACTTCCCGGTATTTGAGATGCTTGGAGGGAAAATCAGGCAACCGTGGAAGAAAGCCTGATTTCAGCTGAAGGAAGTCAGCCATCCCCCAACTTCAGAGCTCCAGACTTCCACACAGCGATGTCTTTCCCAGCAGCAGAAGCAAGAAAAGATGAGTACTGGTGGAAATTAGCCCCTAAGGCAGCTAATGGGGTAGAGTTCCCTTACCCCAATTCCCAGATACAGGGAAGGGTCTCAAGCAAGCTGGCAAGGGTGGACTGGAGTGGGGCTGGAAACAAGCCAGGCTCCCAAAGCCCCAGATGGAATCCCTGGGGAGTGCAATAGAGCAACTGAGGAAGGAGCCGAGGTGGTGCAGTGGTTAGGGTGCAGTACTGCAGGCCACTTCAGCTGACTGTTATCTGCAGTTCAGCGGTTCAAATCTCACCGGCTCAAGGTTGACTCAGCCTTCCATCCTTCCATCATTTCCGGTGAAATGAGGACCCAGACTGTGGGGGCAATTTGCTAACTCAATTTGCTAAAAATCTGTAAACCGCTTAGAAAGGGCTGAAAGCTCTATGAAGCGGTATATAAGTCTAATTAATAAATAAATAATAAATAAATTTTGACCAGGCCACCCTTCACGATGAGGGGCCATCATGCTGCCCAAAAGAGAGGGGAGGGACATCTGATCCTGTTGAAGGGAGGAGACTGGAGCATAGCCCCTCTCCTGCACCCGATAGAAGGAGAAGGAGCCCAAAACGGCAACCAGTGCCTCTCCCACGCAGCAGGCACGCTGTCAAGAGCAGGCAACCCCCTCCCTTTCTCTGAACTAGGGGTGAAGAAGATGACCAGCCATATCAGAGGCTGACAGGATGTTGGAGAAGTAGGGCTAAACAACACACCCCAATTCAGGGGAAAGTTTGACGGGGACTCAAACTAGCTAGCTCTATTCCTTGATTCAGCTGATACCCACCTAGAACCCTATGGGCACCTCTACCTATTACCCAGAGCCATGGTGAATACCATCGCAGAGGGTCTAGAGGGAGAAGCAAGGGAATGGCTAGCAGCCCTCCACAAGAGGTGAACCCCCAACTGCAAGACATAAATGACTTCCTGCAACTGCTAGAGGCTTGAGGAGGGGGAGGAGAAACCATATGCAGAAGAGGAACTCAGCAACCTAAAGCAGAGGGGCCGCAGGGAACCACAGAACCACAGCAGGCCCTGAGACCAGCCCTCCCTCGAAGTCTGCTGAAATGCTCTAGATGCAGGGCGATGGGCACATAGCAGCTGCAAGCCCAACCCCAGCCCCAAAACCAAGGTCAGACCCACCGCCCAGGGCACAACCAGAACGAGGCCCCAAATGGACCATCAACACGTCCAGGAAATCCCTCCAGGCTGCAGAGGCCCCTTTCCCCTCAGGCGAAAGTGGTCAAACCCCAGGCAACGACAACCAGTTGCCCGAATCATGACAGCAAGGACGAGGGAGAAAATGACCCAATGGTGAGTGAACCAATTCACCCTTTCCTTTTTCCAATATGCCTCACAGCCTCAAAAACAGGAAACCAGGGGGATGTTCAAGCCCTAATAGACTCAGGCTGTAGGAGGTGCTTGATCAACCTAATCACAGTCCTGAAACCGGGGATCAAAGCAAAAAGACTGGCCCACTCAATCCGGTTTGAGCAGGTCGATGGGTCCCTAATGGAAGGAGCCTATGCCACCCACCTGACTGAACCACTGAGGCGAGAGCTAGTGGATCACTGGGAAGTAATTCAATTCATAATAGCCCCCAAAATGACAGACCCAGACATACTGGGAGTTTCCTGGCTAGACAAGTAGGGACCAACCATCTGGTGGAAAGGGGGTACTTGCAGACTTAGGATATCAAGGGGGCCCCAACCCCTCCCACACCAGCTAGCAAAAACACCACCCACACAGCCCCCCCCAAAAAAATAGCCCACAAGAACAACTGGCAACCACATCCGACAAAACCCCAGAGGACAAACTGATTTCAATGGAAGTATTTAGCGAGGCCGAGTGCGATGTTCTGCCTCCTCACCGTGAGGCAGACTGTGCTATCGAAATCATCCCAGGGGCAAAACTACCCAAGCCCAAACTGTATGCCATGATGCCCCAGGAAATGCAAGAGATGCGCAAATACATAAACAAAAACCTAGCTAGGGGGTTCATTGAGCCAGCCAAGCCACGGGTTGGGGCACCAGTCCTCTTCAAAGAGAAAAAAGATGGAAGTATGAGATTGTGTGGACTTTCGAGGGATAAATGGGGCGTGCGTACACAACGTATACCCTACTTCCCCCCTCATGAAGGACATGCTATCCCTATCTGGCCAGGGAAAAGTCTTCACCAAACTGGACCTCAGAGAAGCATACTACTGAGTACATATCAGAGAGGGAGATGAATGGAAAACAGCATTCAACTGCCCCCTAGGGAGCTTTCAAATCAAAGTGATGCCTTTCGGACTGCAGGGGGCCCCAGCGGTATTCATGCAGTTAATAAATGAGGTGCTGCACGAGCACCTCTACAAGGGGGTCCTTGTCTACCTGGATGGCATCCTCATCTACACTGAGACCATGGACGACCACGTACCACTGGTCCACCAAGTACTGGAAAAACTTCTGGCAGCCAACCTATACATCAAGATATCAAAATGCAAATTCCACTGTGCACGGTTAGACTACCTGAGTTACCGAGTGTCAAATGAGGGATTAGAGATGGACCTAGCCAAAGTACAAGCCGTCTTAAGCTGACAACCCCCTCACACCCGCAGACAGCCACAAAGTTTCCTAGGGTTTGCAAACTTCTAAAGGCAATTCATCCCCTCCTTTGCGAAGATTGCCAAACCCCTGACAGACTTCCTGAAGACAGGGAGCCCAGGAATGAAAACTCATCCGGGACAACCCTTACAGTGGGACCTAACCTGCCAAGAGGCATTCAAAACACTAAAAGAAATGTTTGCAAAGGAGCCGATGCTGAAACATCCTGACTCCAATCAACCCTTCGTGATCCAGGCAGATGCCAGCAACATGGCAGTGGGAGCGGTGCTACTACAAAGAAACAACCAAGGAAACTTACAACCCTGCACCTACACGTCTCGTAAGCTCACAGACACAGAGAGACGATGAGCCACTGCTTTCGCAGTGAAATGAGCACTGCTAACCTGAAGACACCTGTTGGAAGGGATCCAGAAACCATTCGAAGTCTGGACTGACCACAAAAATCTGGAGGCGCTTAGGACCCCATGAAAACTATCACCCAAACAAGTCCGATGGGCTCAATACTTCAACAGTTTTGATTTTGTCTTATAGGACATTCCAGGTGGGAGGAAATTTATAACTGACGCCCTCTCCTGGATGCCTCAGTACAAATGCGAACGGGAGCACGTAGTGGACGCCATCATTCCCTCTACTCAAACTGCTGCCCAAGGGCCACCATGCAGCAACGCAGTGACCAGCAAAACCAACCTGCAAGTGACCTAACCACGAGGTTAAAAACCGAACTGCTAGCAGACCCCTGGTTCCAAAACAACCAACACATCTTGACGAAAAGAGATGCTCTTGCAAGGAAGGGGACGAAACTTTACATCCCAGAATTCTCCAGAGGAGCCACGTCGCCAAATCGGCAGGCCACTTTGGGTTCCTAAAGACTTTACACTTAGCCCGGAGGCAATTCTGGTGGCCTGGCATAAAGAAAGATGTGGATAATTACGTGAAAAGTTACACTACCTGAGCCACAATGAAGAGACAACCAGGAAAACCCCCTGGACTGCTGCAAACAGTCTTCAGGTTCAATCCACTGCTCAAAGTAGGAGATCCTATAACATTCTGGATAAATGGTTGTCCAATCTTTTCTTAAAAACCCCAATTGATAAAGCACCCACAACTCTGAGAGGAAAGCTGTTCCATTGGTTAATTGCTCTCACTGTCAGGAAATTTCTCCTTAGTTCCAGGTAGGATCTCTCTTTAATGAGCTTCCAGATGTTACTTCTTGTTCTGCCTTCAGGTAGTTTAGACAATAGGCCGACCCCTTCTTCTCTGTGTCAGCCCCTCAACCATTGAAAGACTACTATCATATCACCCCTAGTCTTTTACTTTGTTAAACTAGGCATACTTAATTCATTATATGGTTTAGCCTCCAGATATCTTTGTTGCTCTTCTCTACACACTTTCTAGGGTCTCAACATCTTTTTGTATCATGGTGACCATAATGGAATGCAGTATTCCAAGTGTTCATCAATTCAATATAAAATGATATTGTCACTCCACATGATCTTGAAACTATCCCTTTGTTGATGCAACCTATGACTGAATTAACTTTTTGGGCAGCTGCAGCACTATATTAAGTATTAATTCCTCTTAGAATTGCTGCTGTTGAGCCAGATACCATTTATTATATATCTGTGCATTTGGTTTTTCTTGCCTATGTCTAACAGGGGTGTCAAACTCAAGGCCTACAGGCAGGATGTGGCCTGTGGGATGCTTAGATCTGGCCCGCAGGGCTCTCTTGGAAACAGCGAAGGATCAACCTGCAGTGCCTCTGCTAGCAAAAACATTGCTCGGGAAGGCCATGTGTGGCCCTCCTGAGCTCTGTTTTCGCTGGCAGAGAGTTGCAGGAGACTGTTGCAGCCAAATACAGAGCTCAAGAGCCTGTTTTTGCTGGCAGAGCACTCAGGCCACCATAGGCTCCCCGACATGAGTGATATTGAGGTGGCTATCCCCACCCTGCTCATGCCCATTCCAGATCCCCAAGATCAAACACAACCCTGTTGCGGCTTTCAATGAAATAGAATTTGACACCCCTGGTCTAAGACCTTATTTTTCTTACCACTGAATTGCCGTTTGTTGGATAAGACCCAGTGTTCAAATCTGTCAAGGTCTTTCTGAATCTTGAAACTATCTTCTAAAGTATTAGTTATTTCCTTCAGGTTGGTGTTTTCTTCAAATTCGATGAGCTCCCCTTCTATCCCTTCATCTAGATCATTTACAGTGATATTAAATAGTGTTGGGCCTCAGACAGAACTCGAACATATACCACAGCATGCATCCCACAATGCTGATATAAAATTAGCTGCCTTTGTTTTAATAAATATGGATGTTAGCTACATGTTTGTTTATTCATGTTGGAAGTATCCCAGTTAAAATCAGGCACACTATATGACATAAAATATAAAATACAAGATTAAAATATGTATAAATTAATCAGATCTTGCCCAGGAACTAACAACATTAATTGTGTTCCATCGTGCTACCATGAGGTCCTGAATTGGGTCACAAAGGGCAAATATACATATATGCTGTTGTTCCACATGTCACCACAATCGCAAAGAGTAGAAGTCACCAGATAACCCTATTTGATCAGAGTATTTCTGGATCTTGGACCCATGCACAATCTATTCAATGATTTCCATACTTCTCAGCTTTTATCAGACCCAGGTGCCAGCTATTCTATTGGTTCCATCCAGTGTTGGTTCTTTGTAGCTTTCCATAGACCACTCTGCTGTCAAATTTTTTTGAAGTCTTCTTTCGATGTAAGGAAGCTTTTTCTGGATTTTAATCTTTGATAAGCTGTTTGTAGGCTATATAGAGGGTATTATCTAAATATAGATCTAATCCTCTCTCTGAATGCTGTATTCTGCTAGCTTCATTCAGAGCAACATCTATTTTCCCAGCATGTGCTGATTTATACCAGACTGGGCAAGCATATTTGCCTGAGGAACAGCAAAAGCTAGGGCTGTTGTCTTACGGACTCTTGGTTTGGCACTCCAGGTAGAGCTCATTAATTTCATGAAAATGTGTTATCATCCACTGACTTTAGTGTCGGTACAAGGCTGTTTATACGTTAGGGCCCTATCTAGAGTGAGCCCTAAATATTTAGGGCTGACCAATGCTCCAATAATGTCCCTTATATAATATGCAGCTTCCTAGGTTTTGTTGGATTTGGTCTTAACTGGTTATCACAATAGTATTGATTTAGCTTTACCAGGGCTTCATTAAACGTTGTTCAACCTCCTCAAATGTTTTCCCCTGTACAGCTATTGCTCAATTGTCAGCATACATAGAGTTCTTAGTACTTTCAGGGAGTGGCTGATCATTGGTGTTAAATGATCTTGGTTAAAAAGAGTTAGAGCCAATACATTATCTTGTAGTAAGCCATTCCTTAGGATCTTCTATCTACTTGGCCTTCCCTGGAATTCCACAAAAAACATACAGTTCTGAAGCAGATTCCTGATTATATTTGTGAATTTAAAATCTCTGGTCATATCATAAACTTTCTGCTTCAGTCTTCTAAGTTTCATTGAGAGACCGCCTGCTGCCAATTACCTCCCATAGACCTGTTAGATCGCACAGGGTCGGCCTCCTCCGGGTTCCGTCTACCAGCCAATGCCATCTGGCTACCACCCGGGGGAGGGCCGTCTCTGTAGAGGGTCCGGCCCTTTGGAATGAACTCCCCGCGGAGATTCGGACCCTCACCTCTCTCCAGGCCTTCCGGAAAGCCATCAAAACCTGGCTGTGCTGGCAGGCCTGGGGTTGATGAGTTCCCCTCCCCTCTCGACTTGTATGGCTGTATGACTCTTGTGTATTTTAATTACGTGTATTGTGCTTATATCCCCTTTTCCCCTTTTGAGTTGTTCGCCGCCCTGAGTCCCTCCCGGAGAAGGGCGGCATACAAATAAACTAAATCTTAATCTTAATCTCATAGTATCATATGCAGCAGTGAGATCTATAAATACAGTTCCTGTTACATTGCCTTTTTGGAATCCATCTTCAATATACTGGGTTAGATTCGGGATCTGTGCTGTGCAACTTTTTTTCCAGGTGAAATCCAATCTGCTGTGGTAAGACAAGGAGTTCTACAGCTACAGTGAGGTGATGTTGTATCATTCTTTCAAAGATTTTACAGGTCACAAGAAAGAAATTGGACAATAGTTCTTAGGGCTATTGGCCTCTTTAAGTGCTTTTAAAATGGCTACAGCCTTAGTTTGTCACCAGGTGCTAGGATTCTCACATTGTTCCAAGCATTGATTAAACATTTTTAGTAGCCACTGTCTTGCTTTCGGTCCAATTGCTTTATCTGTTCAATAAGGATGTCATCCAAATCAACAGCTCTCCATGACCTACTCTTCCTTATAGTCTCTCAGTTCTTCCATAATAAAGGGGGACAATAGGTTAGTCCTTTCCTCCTCCTCATTTCTATTGATTTTAATCTTGTGTTTTTATGACCTTTGATCTGGGTTGCTCTTCTTAAGAAGCTATTTGGTCTGCAGTCATGTTGGCATGATCGCTAGCACGAGTTGGATCATTATTTAGGTGACTCAATAATTTCCACACTTTGTGGTTAGTTGTGCTCATGTTCAGTTCCTCTATTGTTTTAATCCAGCATTCTCTCTTAGCTTCAGCTATAGAAATAATTAGCTGCTGTCCTGCATTTACTGTGTCTTCTGCCATCGGATCAGCCTCAAAAGAGTAAGATACTTCTGCAATTTGTCCTTTGTTTCTGCTGTAAAGCCTTGGATAATAGTGAGCTTTGCAGCCCCTTGGGACTGATAGCCGGGAACATTTTTTTAATGGATTCCACACATTTGTTGTAATAGGTCAGTTTAGCTATTAATTGAGGAACAACACTGTCCAAATTTAGGCCAGTCAGCTTCTTTTGAAGTTATACTATATCTACATCTAAAGGGGATATTGTGAGGTTGAATTACAGCAGTAACCTGACATATAATTGGTCAGTGCTGGGGATTTGGGATAGGTGGGCAGACTACTTTGATACATTGCTGGATTACGGTCACTCACAAATATCAAGTCTGGGTTTTATTCTCTGTGCCATCTTCCACTGTTAAATGAAACTGGTAATTTATTGCCATGTAAAAGAGTTAAGTTATTCAAATTCGCCCACTGTATCACAACCTCCCCATTTCTATTGTCAACAGGATACCCCCAGATTGCTGTGACTATTATACTATCTGTGGGGCCACTCTGCTACAAGCTGCATGCTCTGTATTTTAGGTCTTTTCTGATAGTTGTCTCTGTGGGTCTCCTGCATACACAGGACATTGCAGTTTTATTTTTGGCACAAGTCCTGCAACAGTTCTCCAACAAACTTTTAATGTTTACTGAAATATTAGTCACCTGTGGATCTAAAAAGGTCTTTTTTAGTATACAGATAGTTCCATGGGTGGGAATGAGCACCTCACTACATTTTGGATGCCTTTGGATTGAAAGGATTAGCCAGCTATAAACTGTTGTCCAGGGGATGCTGAATGTGTTAATATCACACATTCTTTAGGGCAGTGTTTTTTAACCTTTTTTGTGCAAAGGCACACTTTTTTCATGAAAAAAATCACGAGGCACACCACCATTAGAAAATGTTTAAAAAATTTAACTCTGTGCCTATATTGAATATATATAAAGTAATTTTCCCACGGCACACCTTACACTATGTCACGGCACACTAGTGTGCCGTGGCACAGTGGTTGAAAAACACTGCTTTAGGGAGGCTCCTTTCATGTCCCCTGTTAGTTACATTTATGTATGTTAGTTATATAAAATTGTTATATAAATTTTGCTGATTAGTAATATAATTGCCCTTGTCTAAAACTGTACATTATAAATTGTACAGAGTCAAGGACTTGTTTAAGTCCAGTCATTGGTAAAATGAAAATGAAAGATTTTATGATCCACAAGTATAATCAATGTGCATTTGAATTGACCACTAAAATATATTCAAGGCCACTAAAATGAATGAACTTGACATGTATTTCATTTGGGATGTGCAATGCACCCTAAGGACTTAGTCACACATGACACACATTTATGATGAAGGTTAATTATCATGATTACCTCTAAATTTTCCTCATGTGTGAACACATTTTAAGGATACAGAGTATTCCCCTGTAAAACTAATAACATATACATTAATTTTAAAAGATTTAGAATATACCTGTAACATCACATAAAAGTTGCATTTTGAATGATGGTGATGATGACAAAAACAACACAGTATTTACATAAATTATTTAACAATGAATAGAACAGTTGATGCGCCCAGCTGACAACTTTCTTATTCAAAAGTTAGAGGAGGGACCTAGAGGGTTTCCTATAGTGGAGTTAATTCCACGAAGGAGTGGAAGTTGTAGGAACTTTGCAGGAGAATGATCATGTCATACTAGAATACAGAATAACAGAGTTGGAAGGGACCTTGGACAAATGGCTCTCTTTGCTAAGTTTCCATTCATTACTTTTTTGTGTATCCTCAGTTGACACTGTGGCAGCCCTTCAAAAATGTCACCCTTACTCCCTCTCTACATTAGACTCGACATACTCAATTCCCACAACTATTTATCGTATGCTTTAGCCTCCAGTTTGCTAATCATTCCAGTCTTTCAAGGCTGACAAAGTCAGGGCAATTTGGAGGAGAAGTGTTTAGCTGGTAAGAAACTTTTATTGTTTAAAGAAAAACGGACTGCCTAAAATTTTTTTACAACTAACTTAAATCAAAGAATAGAACTTAGTGGCGATTTTGATCTTTCTAATGGTTCTGGACAGTGATTATCTTACTTTTTAAATGTTATTTACATGGATTGATTCTAGTAAACCTTTTCACATGGATGGATTACATCTCGACACTTTTTTTGCTTGGCTGTTCTGGCTTAAGATATGATAAGATTGTACAGCTGTTCCTTTGTAGTTTATTTTCTCTTGCAAGTCTTTCAGTTTTGCTGAGCTTTTAAGAAAAAATACAACTGCGTATAAACATGGCGTCTCTTCAAGAGTCTCTCCAAGCGATACTTTCAGCTTTGAAGATACAGAGGAAAGATTTGAAAGAAAATTGGATTATTTGATGTATTTGGCAACAAATTGTGATGAAAAAACTGAGGATGTTCATCAAATACAAAATAAGAAAATGGAAATTCAAAAAATTGAAATGGAAAACGGAGATAAAGAATTTGAGCTTGTTGATATTCGTGACAATTGGTTTATTTATGAGGGAGGAAAGAATGGAATATTTGAAGAGGAGTTAAATGGAGAGAAAATTTACTTCAAAGGACAGGACATAGAAGGAGAAGAAAGCACTAAAGAACTTATGGACTATGAAATACTATTTGCAAAACATTTGATAACACTGCTGAGAATTAAAGACAAGCTGATAAACGAAACAAAAGGAGGGCGTCAACATTATATGAGAGATACCACAAATAAGAAGGTGCAAAGATCACTTTGTATGGACTTGTTCAAAAAGATGTTTGGAGAATTGGATCCACAAATGGCAGTAGATATAAGATTGTTCTGTTATTGGAGAGATACAGGTTGATAGATGGAAGAGTATAATTCAAAATTAGCTAAACTTAGTTAAATCCATTGGTAATAGGTATAGTTAAATAAAAATTGATAATGATAGTAATGTATACAATGTTGAGCTGTTATGATAAGTAATAATTGGATATGAGAAGGGAAGGTTAGAAATATTTTTGGACTATATATAAAGATTATTAATAACAATAATAATTATAATTTAAAAAAAACCTATA
Organism: Thamnophis elegans; assembly: GCF_009769535.1. NCBI lineage: Eukaryota > Metazoa > Chordata > Lepidosauria > Squamata > Natricidae > Thamnophis > Thamnophis elegans. The sequence goes on from NC_045543.1 coordinate 35,143,135, forward strand.
TACAGTTAAGATTTAACTAATAGGGGGAAAATGTTATGATATAGGATATAGTTAAATAAAGAAAGATAATGATAATAAATTATATACATGGAGGATTAGAAAATTTTGGTATTAAATATTATGGATGTTTAGCTAAAACAGGATATGAGGATTTAATGTTAATGGAGGATTTTACAAATAAGTAAATGAAATGCCAGCATGTGGCTATGTATTGAATTTTGGTATACTTAAGGATGAAGGATGTTTAAATAACTAGTCAAATAAAAGTGGAGGTAGGATGATGTTAATATAGTAAATATTTGAGTTAAGATTTTTGAATAAATAAGAATTATATTTGATGACGGTGGAAGAGTTGCACAAAAGCTTTTTGTAACCAGCTGATATACTTTCTACAGTATATGTTTGTTTTTAAAATAAATTAAAAAAAATAATGAAATTGGCCTGTAATTTTGAATTTCTTGTATATTGGTTTCTTCTTTTGGGATTAGCGATATTATTGCTTCTGTCCATGATTCAGGTATCTTGGCTTTTCCTAAAACTTCATTAAACATTTCCACCCCTAGCTCTTCCAATATTATTTTGTTATATTTGCATAACTCCACCAGTATTCTGTCTGGTCCTGGGGTTTTATTATTTTTCTGATTTTTCAGGATTAATTCCACTTCGGCTAACGTTATTGGCCTGTTTATTGCCTCCCTTTGTTCTTTTGAGATTGGTGTTATCTTTTCTGTGTTTAAATAATGTTTTATTTTGATTTCTTCCATACTATCTTGCGTGTATAGTTTTGCGAAGTATTTATGAATAATATGCTTCTTTTCTTCCGCTTTTTATTGAATTCTTCCCTCATCATCTTTTAATTTATATATCATCCTTTTTTCTCTTTTGTTCTTCAATCTGTATGCCAACCATCGTCCAGGTTTGTTGGCTTGTTCAAAGTAATTCTGTCTGACTGCTTTAACTTTCTGTGCTAATTCCTTTTGAGTTATTAAGTTGATTTTATGTTTTATCATCTCTATTTTTTCTTTTTTAATTTTATTCTTTGGATTTTTCTGTAGTTCTTCAGCTTCTCTAAGTTCTTTTTGCATGCCTTCTTGTTGCTCTTTTTGTTTTCTAGTTTTTCTCACCATGTAGGCAATCATAAGGCCTCTTGTGAATGCTTTCATAGTATCCCAGAGATTTTGAATTGAGGTGTCTTCTTTCTTATTTATTCTAAAGAATAGTTTTAATTTTTTCTCCAGCATTTGAGTGTATTTTATTTCATTTACAATATTTGAATTCATCATCCATCTTTTTCTTCTTCTTTGACCTTTCCATCTTAATTTTATTGGATTATGATCTGCCAACTCATTTGCTTCTATTTCAATTTCATCTAATTGATTACATAGACCAGATGAAATCCAAGCCATGTCAATTCTCGATAGGGACTGATGGGGGTTCGAATAAAAGGTATACTGCTTTCTTGTTTTGTTCCTTTCTCTCCAAATATGTAGTTTATATTCCATTGCCATCTCAAAAAAGGATTTGGGTAATGTATTTTTTTTGTTTTATTTTCCTTTTTGCTTTCATAGTCCACTTTTTTATCCACTATTGCATTATAATTCCCAATTAAACAAATGTTTTCATATTCTAATTCATTTATTTTGTTATGTAATTTCCTATAAAATTCCTCTTGTTTCCGATTTGGTGTATATATGACTATTAATAATATCGGTTTTTCTGTTGTCTCTAATTCAATCATTAGCATTCTGCCTTCTTCATCAGAGTAGACTTCTTTGGAGTTTATTTTTTCCTTTATATAGATTGCTATCCCTCCTTTTTTTTAATCTGCCAGTGCTGTATATAATTTCCCTAGTTTTTTGTTTTCCAGTAAGTTCCTATATTCCCTTTTAATATGCACTTCCTGTATAAAGGTTATATCTACCTTCAATTTCTTAAGTTTATTAAACATCTGTGCTCTTTTTTTGGTGCATTCAGTCCATTCAAGTTTATCGAAATAATTGTTATTTCCTGGTCCATCTTTAGATGGGGTGTTTTTTGTTACTTCTGGTTTGTATCTGACTTTTCCCTCTCGCGCCTTCCTTTTCTCCTCTCTCTCTTTCTTGCCTCTGTTCTTCTCTCCTGTTTCTTTCCTTGTCTCCTGATGTTTCTTCCTCTTGACTTCTACTTTCTAGTTCCTCTTTACTTCCTTGTTCTTCTTCCCCTTTGCAGTATTCTTCATAGAATTTCTGCACTTCTTCTATATTCTCTATCTTATATCTTTTTCCTTGCCAAGATACCAGTACCCCTTCTGGTACCAACCATCTGTACATTATTCTGTTTTTATTTAACTGATTTGTTAAAACTTGGTATTGCCTATGTTGTTCCCGAATTCTCCGTGGAATCTGTTTAAGCGTGATCAACTCTTTTCCCTGTAATGTAATCGTCCCTTCTCTGTTTTTTTTGTACACTTCATCTCTCGTTGGTTTTTTAGCAAATCTTACGTGCACTTCTCTCGGAAGCCTATGTCTTCTGGCATAATTAGTATGCACACGGTAAGCTTCATCGATGTCCCCTCGCAACTCTTGTTCTTTTCTCTGTAAAATTTCAGTGAACATTTCAATCATTTTTCCTTTCAGGTCTTCCTCTTTCTCTTCTGGTATGTTTTGGAATCTTAGGTAGAATGCAGCTCTTTCATTTTCAAGTCGGATTATTGTTAGCTCTAATTCTTTATTAACTTGTCTATATTTGAGCTCCATTTTTTCCATCTTCTGATCTATTTGTTCTATTTTTGTTTCGATGTTCTTTCTGTTCATTGGTTGCTAAGGCATTCTGTATTCTTTCAATTTTGTCATCCACATTTTTGATAGTTCCTTTCAATTCAATTCTCCCATTTCATTTTTCATTTCTTCATGATTCCTCCTTGTCTTTTCATGATTTGTAGTTGTCATTTCTTGGCTTTTCGTCAACGTCTCTTGTATCATCTGGAGCATCAATTGCATACTCTGCATTGTTGGTGCTGCTCCCATTGTTCCTGCCATCGTTCCACCTTTCTCCAGCCCCAATGCGCTCTCCATTGATCTTTGATTTGAGGAGGGGGGTGTAGTTTTTTTCACTAATTTTACTGAAGTTGCCATTTTTATCCCCCTATTTATCCTTGCCTACAATTGCATATAAATTCTACTTTACTTCTACTTTATCAGCAATATCAATGGTATAAATAATTGTATATCTCAATATTTAATAATAATGAACTTTCTTAATATCACATTTCAATATCTAAACATTCCTATGTATTATTCTATTCCGTTTTTGATCCTTAATTAATATATATCATAGATTTATATATCACACTGTTATCTTATACAGATAGATGTCTCTCAATTGTATCGGTTATACAGGTATTCAATTCTAGTAATTCGTTTCTCTCTATGTATATATATATATATCAGCTTATGCGACCATTGGTTTTCTTGCATCAGACTTCACGGTTCAAATTTATAATCCACTAGGTGTCACCCTCTCCTCAGTATCACTGTTAATGTCAACAATTCCAGCAAAAAAGGGAACTAAAGGGCCCTCTAATCGTTCCAAAACAGTCCTCTCTCTACTGTCTCTGGCACCATTCCAAGTTCCGAGGCAAATAAATACCAAATACTTGTAAGTTCAACTATTCTTTGGGAAAAACAAAACAGTAGAAGGAAGAGCAAGAAGAAAAAAGTCAACTACTAACCTGACTGTTAAACAATCCTTTCTGTGCCTTCCAAATCTTCTCGGCAGTTACTATATTCTACTCCTGTTGGCCATGCCGGGTTTTTGTTCTCACTGTGACCAATTCCTTCAAGTTATTCAAGCTGTCAGTTCCAACTCAGGGTCTCTGCTTCACTTCTTTTCGGCAAAATTGAACTGCAGAAACAGTGTCCTTCCCGGCGCCTCTTTCTTTCCAGCTCGCCCTCTCTGCCAATTTCGTGTTGTCCTCCTCTTCTTTGGGTTGCCAGTAAGAGTAACAGATGTCTCGATTTCACTTGCTTTCTCTCTCTGCATCCTTCTTATGCGGTCGCCATCGCTCCGGTCCTAACCAAATGGCAGGATAGATCCTCGTCCGTTTAGTGGGTTTCTCCTACCTGCTGGGGGATTTGCCTTATCACCCCAGCGTCTTCAGAGTATCCCCCTTAATCTGCTGGAAACAGCCATTCTTAAGTAGTGCCTCCTTAAATTTCCCCGCACTTTCTGGCAGTTCTACAATAAAGTCCATAGCAATCTCTCTCCAGGGTGCTGAAGGTTCGGCTACCTTCTGTAAGAGTCCTTGGATTTTCCCTTGACGTCTTTTAGCTGCTGCACAAATAGGGCAGCTAACTACATATCTCTCTATGTTCTTTTTTAGTGATGGCCACCAAAATTGTCTTTTAATTAAGTGTAAAGTTTTCACAAAACCAAAGTGCCCACTAATTTGGAATCACCTTGCCATTAACTGCAGTCTTTGGCTAGCTGGAACATACAACTTCCCTCCCACTCAATCTAGGTTATCTTTCATCAGGCAGCTCTCTTTGTGGCTCAAACACCATTCATCGGTGGTTAAAGCTGGTTTAAAAGTTTGGGTGGTGTCATTGTCCTCCAAAGTGTCTCATTTTCCCTGGGATCTGGTGGTTATTTTAGCGGCTAGTTGATTGTCTTGTATCATGGGTTTGATTATGTTTGGCTTCAAACTATTGTATTGCGGTTTCCTGGATAGTGCATCTGCCAGAAAATCCCCCCGCCCCGGAGGTATCTGAGCGTAAATTCAAACCATTTAAAGTACTGAGCCCATCATACTTGTTTTGGAGAGAGTTTCCTTGGGGGTCTTTAGGGCTTCTAAATTTTTATGATCTGTCCAGACTTCAAAAAGGATCTTATGCCCCTCTATGAAATGTCTCCAGGTTAAAAGAGCCCATTGAACTGCATAAGCCTCTTTCTCTCAAATAGCCCACCTTTGCTCAGATTCATTCTGAATCTGGTTGTAATTGGTCTTCCTCATTTTTCTGAAGCAGGACCGCTCCTATCGCCACATCGCTAGCATCTGCTTGTATGACGAACGGTTTCTCTGTGTCCGGGTGCTTTAGGATTGGTTCTGCCAAAAACAGTCATTTAAGTTTTTCAAATGCCACTTGGCATTCCATTGTCCAGTTCAAAGGCTGCTTTGCTTTCAAGTTACCCTCCCCTCTTGTTTTTAAAAGCTTGGTGATGAGGAGAGCAATTTGGGCGAAAGCATTGATGAACTGCCGGTAAAAGTTGGCGAATCCCAGGAAGCTTTGCAACGTTCTGGGTGGTTCCCAGTCAAGTACCGATTGCACTTTCGAAGGATCCATTTCTATGCCCTGGTGTGAAATGCGGTATCCTAAGTAATCAATTTTTTCTTGGTGGAATTCGCATTTGAAGAGTTTAGCATAAAGTTTTGCAGAGCAAAGCTTGTTCAGAACCACCCGGACTAGTTTTACATGTTCGGCCTTGGTCTCCGAATATAATAAAATGTCATCAATATAGACTATGCAGCCCTTATATAAATGTTCCTGCAACACTTTGTTTATTAATTGCATAAATACTGCATGGGCCCCTTGTAGCCCAAATGGTAGCACTTTGAATTGATAGCATCCAAGAGGGGTGTTAAATGCCATTTTCCATTCATCTCCCTCCTTAATTCTGATACGGTAGTAAGCCACCCTTAAATCCAGCTTTGAAAAAATTATCCTTTAGCTAGGTGTGCTAGCATATCCTTCATGAGTGGGAGCGGATATATATTTTTCATACTGATCGAATTTAAATTTCAAAAATCGACACATAGGCGTTTAGAGCCATCTTTTCTCTCTCTAAACAACACTGGGGCTGCAACTTTTGGTCGGGCTGGTTCAATGAAACCCCTTGCTAGGTTTTTTCAATGAATGCTCTCAGTTCTTCCAGCTCCCTTGGAGACATGCTATACATCTTGGGTTTAGGGAGTTTGGCTCCAGGTAGAATTTCTATCACACAGTCAGTGGAGCGGTGGGTGTTGGTGGGAGTTCATCAGATGCTTTTTCGCTAAAATCCTCAGCCAAGTCCTTATATTCTTTGGGTATGCCCTGGTTTGGCATAGTGTAAGCAGACATTGCTGTTTTTAGGTGCTCTGCCCCTTCAGTTTCTTTGTCTGGATTCTCAGCAAAAGTCATGTGCATCTGCACTCTTATGGTGCCTTGCTTCCAATTAATTTTGGGGTTCCATTTTTTCAGCCATGCGAGACCCAGAACTAGTGGCCATTCCATGCCAGCCACCACTATAAATGTAAGCATTTCCTTGTGGCTTCCGATGCCTATCTGTAGAGGCTCAGTGACAAAAAAAAGCTGGCTCCCCCCCCCCCCCTGCTATTGACCCATCTAATTGGCAAAAAGCTGTGGAGCTTTTCAGCTTCCTTACATTAATCCTCAATTTCCTTACCAGGATTGGGCTGATCAAACAGCGGGTGCACCTTGAGTCCACTAAAGCTGAGATTTTCATTCCCCTCTCCCAGTTGGGGATAAACAGTCTTAGGGGCAAGGTAAGCGGTTTAATTGGTTTGCTTACCAGTGGTTCATCTTCTGCATCTCTTCTGGATGAGTATGGTTCCTCCTGCTGCGAAGCTGGGGTTTCCTCCTCAAAGAAGGGAGGGGTGGAAATTTAACAGTTTCCCTACTCCTCAGGGCCATCTCCTTTCTGCGCTGGCGAGGTTTCATAGGCTTTCCCCCCAATGGGGAGGCTTGAGAGACCGCCTTCTGCCGATTACCTCCCTCCGACCGATAAGATCGCACAGACTGGGCCTCCTCCGAATCCCATCCGCCAGTCAATGTCGACTGGCGACTACACGGAGGAGAGCCTTTTCTGTTGCAGCTCCGACCCTGTGGAACGATCTCCCCGTCGAGATACGCACCCTCACCACCGTCCAGGCCTTCCGCGCAGCCCTCAAGACCTGGCTATCCCAACAGGCCTGGGGATAAGCCTCTAATTTGCCCCACCCGAGTGTTGAATGTTGAATGCAAGTTGTGTTTTTATTACTTTATTTTGTTCACATATTGTTTATTTTGAATTGCACCTCCTCCCTAATGATTGTAAGCCGCCCTGAGTCCCCTCAGGGAAAAGGGCGGCCTATAAATCCTAATAAAATACCAAAAATACCAAAAAAATGGGCGATCTGGTTTCTTAGCCAGTGCCTGAGAACGACATTCTGCAGCTCGGTGCCCCTCTTTTCCACACTTGAAACAGGCTAAGGATTTTGGAGAAGGTATCGTTTGCGGTTTAAAAGGTTCTTGTTTCCATTGGGGTGGGGATTTCTTCCACATTTGTCCTCCTCGGTACTGATTTCTGGCCATGTCAATCTCTGCCTCTTCAGCCATAAGATACCACTCATGTAGGTGGTTGGCACTTCAGGCCAAACAAGCATCATAGAGGTCATCACTCAGCCAATCCTTGAACCAGCTTACCAGGATATTGTCTGGCCAGTTCACATGACATGTCAGGTCTCGGAATTCTTCGGTATACTCTGCCACTGGCTGGCATCCCTGCTTCACAACTTTAATGCGGTCACATGCTTTGCGGTCTGCGAGGGGGTCCTCAAACCGTTGTTGCAGGGCCATAATGAAACAATCAAAGTCCCACAGTTCTGGTGCATCAGCATCATGTAAAGTCACCATCCATCTGGCGCCGGCTCCTTCCAGGGCTAGGGTGACCACTTGTACTCCGGGTCCTTGAGTTCGAAAATCACACCCATATTCTTTCATGTAGGTGAGCATGTGTGCCATAAAGAATCCCAATTTTTTCAGGTTCCCATCAAATTTTACCCCAGGGAAGGAGTTTTCCTTTCTAACTGCAGGTTTCTGGGTTGGTTAGCAGTGGCCCCCAACCCATGCGCCAACTGGGTGGGAGCTGTTGCTGCTGTGCTGTCAGCTTGACCAGCAGGGACCAGAAGGGGGTTAGTTTCCCTGGCGTCATCCCTGTTTTCCGCCCTTTCACCGCTTCTCGGTTGCCGGTCTGGCTCCCCCCGGAGGTTGATTTTTTCCAAAATTTCCATCAGCGAGGCTTCATTTAGCTCCTCCTGGTCATAGGGGCTTCTAACTCCAATTTTCCACCCTGGTTTTCGGCTACCTCGGGTAAGAGTGACTCCTCTCGTTCTCCCTTCCCAGGCGTCTTTCATCCCGATTCCGATTGACCAACGGGGCTTTTTAGGGTCCTCCAGGCTCATCTCGTTCTCTCCGCCAGGGTACAAGAAGCAGGTCTCTGGTTATGGAGGGGTTTCCATCTCCCTCCAGCAGTCAGTTCCCCCTTGTTCACTGTTATGCTCAGACATGGTTTGTTGGGTCCCCTCGGTAGAGTAAAAATGTTTCTCTCCTGGTTGACCACTTTGCAGAGAGGTGCTGCTTTATATAATGACTCCTCTCCTAACTTGAGAAAGTAAAGACTCTTGAAACGGATTATTTCAAAAGGAACCTTTAATCAGTCAGGATGGAAACTATTAGAAGCAAAGCAGCATCTGAAACCCTTTAGGTGATGCAAATGGGATTAAGCTGATAATGACCCCTCCACTTTGTCCGAATGCAGATTCTAACCAATACACAAATATGAAGATGTTTCCTTAACTCTTCTGCCCTGAGGGTCAATAAAACACATGTTCCCATGGCTATCTCTAGTTAGACATTAAAGTAAGTTATCCCACATGCTCTCATAAACATCCCCCCAGAGATGCTGGCACCTTTAGTTTCTGGTGACAGGAAACCAGTTGTAAAGTTGTAAAACTCAGTTGTTACAGATACGCTAATGATTTTACTCCGAGGCTCCCCTCCTCCCATTTGAATGGCAATATCACTTTTAGGGATGTGACAGGCGTATTGGAACATTAAGATGTTTTATTAACTACCAACAGACAATTGGACTGACCTGTTACCTTTTACTGAAGTAGCTTACAACAACTCTGTACAGAGTAGCACTGGCTTCACCCCATTTCAGGTTGCCACAGGACAAGAATTCAACCCCATGCCAGAGCTACCAGCTAAGGTACCTGACATCCCCTCCCTTAAGGAGTGGATAAACAATCTGCAATCTATTTGGCCAGTGGTCAGACTAGCTCTACAAGAAGCTAGAGCAGCTTTTAAAGTTCAAGCTCACAAGAAATGCTGTGAACCCAAACATTCAAGGTGGGTTGAATGTATATCTATTCACAAGTTTCTATAATCCTTACAATCATCTAAGAAACTGGGACCAAAATTCATTGGCCCATTCCCCATCACTAGAATCATTAACCCCATCATGGTAGAACTCCTCCTTCCTAACATACTTAGGCAGGATCATCCAGTGTTTCACTGCAGCCTACTCAAACCAGAAATCACTTCAAAGGTCACACCCCCTTTGCCCAAACCCCCAACCCTCATTATGGTGGATGAAGAACAACATTTTGAAATTAAAGATATCTTTGACTCCCTCACTCACCATGGCTCCACACAATATTTAGTGGTATGGAAACAGCTACCATCCTCTCAGAACGAATGGATAGCCAAAAAACATGTAAAAGCTCCCACAATGTTAAGGAAATTCCACATGAGATACCCTCACAAACCATCCTAAATCTCAATGTATTATATGTTTTATGTCTTTCCAGGTGGATTTTCCATTTTTCTGTGGAAGGCAATATGTCAGATCCGTGTATCTGCCATTCTTTGGTGGAAGAAGGAGGGGTTGGATTTGATACATTCTGTTCTTTCTCCTTTTTATGTATCCTAGGTATCCTATTTCTTGACTTGTCTTTTTGTATAACCTTTCGCTTGATTTATAACCGTTGTGTGGCGCCTCAGATGTCTGGAAAATCCTCACCTCTTGGGGAATGCAGGGAGGGAGGACAGTTCTGTGGATTGCAATTCCCGATGATCCTGAGAACCTCTTCTTATCTGTTTCCCAGAGAGGCTGGTACAAAACCATTTTCACACCCACAGATTGGTGGGAATCCACATTGGACTGTTAAGAGGGGTTCCTAATTTCCTTTATCATGGATTGTATAGCCTGAAGGTCCCAGAGCCTGCTTTGAATGTTGACTTGCTTTCGCCCCTCTTCAATAAAAAGATTCCTTTTGAAATACCAAGTTTTCAAGAGTCTACACTTTCTTGAGGGGCGGGGGGCAAGGCAGGTCCTTACACACTCATTTGTCTTCATCCTATTAGTTATGCCTGCATTATATTGAATTCCAATTCCACTATATACTCCACTGTTCAGGTCACATTTGGAATATTGCATCCAGTCTGGTCACCAAAAAACAAAACAAATGTAGAAGTCCTAAAAAGAATATAGAGAAGGGTAACAAAGATTGTAAGAGATCTAAATCCCGTGAAGAATGGGTAAAGGAATTAAGTATGTTTAGTTAACAAATGAAGAAAAAACTGAGGGAAGACATGATAGCAGTTTCCAGTTCATGAAGTCGTGCCACATGGAAGAGGCATCAATTTTATGGGATAGGTATGTTTAGCTTAATGAATAAAGAGAAGACTGAAGCAATGGATAGAGACTCCTTGGGGAAGATCTAACCTGGAAATAAGGAATTTCCTGATAATGAGAACTATTAAGCAGTGGAACAGCTTTCCTCACAGAATTGTGAATGTGAATGCTCCATTGCTGAAGAAAAGATTGGACAACCATTTGTACAAAAAGGTGTATGGAACCCTGCCTTGCCATTATCTGGGTTGGATTTTGACTGTCCTAAATAAGCTGGATTCCTTGTTATTGTGCTTACCAAATCTATTTTGCTAAACCAAGATCAACCTCTTTACCCTGTCCAAATTTCTTTTTTATTAAAGATTTTAATTACAGTAGTAAAATCTAATACAAACAATACAAAGAATGAAAAATAGAAAAAAGAGGAAAATGTGTAAAAAAATAGAAGAAAAAAGAACTACAAAAAGAAAAAGAAAAATATAATTGAGAGAAAAGAAATATATCAAGAAGTGTCTTCCAATCTTCATTTCAATTATAAACAATTTTTGTTTCATCCCCTCTTAGTTTATAATCAATGATCTCTGCATCCCATTCCTCATCTCTTATCTATAGCCAAGTCCGTAAAGCATCAACTTTTCAGCCAAAAAGCTGAAGACACCAGCCAAAATTTCATAAAAGGTTGTCAGTTTTGTAACAGCATATCTTATTTTAACCTTGATCAAATAAACCAACTTTAGATTTATTCCTACTATCAGTCTTAGTCCATTCAAATAATTTCATAGAACTTGATATCATTTCTTCTTTCTTCTCACAGGTTTCTTCAAAGCCTCTGATATAAAAGAATTATCCTGATCACTCTTCTTCATTACTTTTATTCCCCTTTGATTTTTAAAATAACCAGTTTCATTTGTATGTTCAGTTAGACATTATTTTCCATATCATTCTCATAATCTATAATTTTAGATCCATTTTCAATGCCGTCTCAATCTTCTCAAGTAAAAGTTATTCATCTGCCATTTTTTCCATGACATATTTTGGACACACTGCATCTGTGAAGCAAACATTGCTTTTGACATTGTTGATACTAACTTATTCCATTTTTCAAAAGTATCCTTCAGTATGTTTGAAGTGAAAATGTTTATACCATTCTATATGTTCCAATTAATTTGCTATTGATTAGGCTTGTGTATTTTTCTCCTTTAACTTTAATTCTCAATTCCCTCTAGTGTTCAATTTTTTAAATTTTTTATCTTTATATCTTGTCTTATCAAAGTCCAAAATATCTATTTTGCATGGGAAATATTTATAATTAATTCCAAAATCCTATTCCAAGTTGATCTGGATCCTTGATCCATATATAATTTTCCCAGAACAAATTCTTATTTAGGTTTTTGTGTTTATTTTTGTTTTTAAAAAATCTTATATGATTCAAATGTTCTTTCATTATGGATTGAGGGAAAAGTCACCCTGTGTTTTCAGACTTGTTGGTCCTAAGATCTCTAATAGTTGAAAAGTAGTTAGCAAGCAATTTCCAAATGGGATTTAGAAAAGAAAGTTTGTGAAGTTAGTATCCTTTGAAAGATGCTGACTATGGTTGTGAGAAGGTCAGCTATTTCTGCTGTGTCTCAGTGCTGAAAATCCACCATGGACTGCTCTTCTGTGATCTCACAAAAAAACATCTCTTCAAAACACATTCTCCCATCCTCTCCTTTTCTGCAAAGGTTTTGAAGAGATGGTCTCTTTGTTCATGGTGGTAATTAATTGCTTTTCACAGAGCTGTCTGCATATTTTCTACCAAATCCAACTTTCTTATCTCCCCTTTCAATTTCATTAGAAATTATGATCTTGCTGACATTGCTGTCTGGATCATTGAAGCTACTGAACCCACTTTGCAACCACATTTCTTACAGCTGAGGGATTTCTATTAATTTTTGTGGTCAAAATTGACCTATGCATGCAAAGAATATCTTTTTTCCCATTTGTTGAGAAGATTTATTATAGATGGAGGAGGTTAACTTTTCATGGTCTTTGGAAACAGAGTGGAAGGTAAGGGTGAAGATGAATAAAATTTCTCTTCTAAATTTTCTGATCTTATTCTTAATACCTTGATGGTCACAGCAAGTGACAGCATCTAGCAAATTTTGAAAAAAATTAGGCAACATCAGAACTCGAGTTCTCAGTCCTCTTCGTTGTTTGCTTGCAGGCATGTCAACCCTATGATGTTGCTTAGTTGGGTAGTGAAATGTAATGAAATGTCTACAGGCAAAGAGCACCAAGATTTTTTATTAACCCTGAGTTACAGACATTCCTTTCTATTGGGAGGTCAGAACTGGTTAATAATTGGCTGGGAGACCACCAGAAGATTAGGTTGGAAAATTAAAAAAATAGAAAAACCACTTCCTTATTTGAAAAAAAAATCTTTTTTTAATCTCCTAGGTTGCCAGACAGTTACAGCCTTCAGTTATATGGATTGGAGATACAGAAAAAACATTCTACAGAAAGGTACCTAAAACTGAAAAAGAGGTAAATCCTTTTTTATATATGGTATAAGCAAACAAGCAGCATAGCACATTAATTGCTAATTTTTCATTCATTTACTTATTTATTTGTTTATGGTTTTAGAACACACATTAATTAGTCATAAATCTATTGCATGGTAATTATATAATAATAAATGCAAACCAGATTATTTTTATAATTAAAATATATATCCTTGTTGAAGAAATGTAAGTGATTTTTGATTAACACAGAATTTTTCACTAGGCACAATAGAAACAAGACCAGATCAGTTTTAACAACAAGTAAGGTGTCAAAGCAATTTTAAATTGTCACATGTTTAAAGACAACTAATTATAATTACTGAAAAAGCTGGCATTATTAATTTTGTAACATTGTGTGATGATCAGATTTTAAAATTAATCATTGAATCACAACAAGTTTTAAAAATAAATTTAAACTAGATGATTCATATATTTGTAAAAATATGTGAGTTCCCTATTATGCAACCATGTTTTTATTATTTCTTAATTCTCTTAATCTATTTTTAATTCATATTTTTGATAAACTGCCAGTCAGTAGTAAAAAAGCAGTCTTGATCCAAAGTGTTACCATTTGCTCTAAATTTAAGAAATTATTTTAAAAACAGTTCCAAGGTTTAACACCTAAAAGAATCATATTTTGAAAAATGACAGAAATATTTAAATTGGCTATGATGGTATTGCTGCCCTCTGCTGGCTAAAATGTTTGCCACAAAGTTCCTTGTTAAGTTTCTTCACATTCTGTGTGTTTTTGTAGCAATATATATATACATATATACATATATACATACATACATACATACACACACACACACACACACACACACACACACACACACATATATACATATATATACATACATACATACACATACACACACACACACATAAATGCATTTTTGCCTCTGGCACTGCATCTTCCTGTAAAAGAACATCCATCCTTTTCTGAAGTGGTTGATCCTCAAAATGTTTATAATATGAACCTGTCAATCCATCCTATAATATACACATCATGTGTGTATATTATTAATTATATTGCTTAACTTAATTTAAACAAATGACATTGATTCAAAAGTTAATGTGTGTGAAATCTACCACTGCATATTTCCTTTGTTACTGTGAAATCAAGTAGGTTTGTCTTGCAATGGATAGTTCCAAATAAAAATCCTATATATCATCCTTGTCAAATTTAAGACTGCATATATTTGTGTTTGTTCTGGAAGATGGAACCTAAACGTTTGAAAAAACAACTTCCCAAAATTTTGAAAACTCTAAAAATTGAAGATCGAATTTTAATCATTGGAACCACTAACCGGCCATTTGATGCAGAGATCAAATCCTTCTGCAAAGTTTATAAGAAAATAATTTTGGTGCCGCGGCCAGACTATGCTTCAAGATTTGGCAAGTATATGAAAATAAAACTAGTTTATGCAAAGATATCTCAAAATTTAAAAAGTATTTATGCTACTCGAAAATTCATTACTGAATCTTAGAAACATACACACACACGTATATACCTATGTATATAACAATAATAGTATTAGATATATATAATAATAGTCTTTCAGCTTATACATTGTAGTTATAATGTATTATATTTTGTAGCAGTATACATAATAGTATTTTCCCAATTTCTACTTTCTGTCTCTTAATTCTAACCCTTAATACTGTGATGGTGAACTTCTGGCACGTGTGCCAGAGTTGGCACACAGCACCCTCTCGGTGGGCACACAAGCTGTCACCCCAGTTCAGCTCCTCCATCAGGGATGTGCAGTTAGGGGAGGCAGAGCCTCACCACTGTCATCATGAAAAGAAAAAAATATATAAAAGGAAAAAGGCAAGAGCTGAGGTCAGGCTGAGATAGTTGCTGCCAGAATCACCATGGATGACTCTGCTTAGTGCTTAATTGTTTAAAAAAGCCTCTAAAAAAGTGCCCTCTACAGGAGGTGGCAGGAGAATGAGGTGCCTCATCTAGTCTGACTTTATGATCACTTGAGCAGAGCTAAGCAAGGGTTAAAAGCCGAAAAATTCCTGACGTAGATGAGGCACGTCGTTCTCCTGCCTCCTGTAGAGATTGTTTTTTTAGAGGCTTTTTAGAGGCTCTGGCAGCAACTAGCTCAGCCTGACCTCAGCTCATGCCTTTTTCCTTTTACATTTTTTTCTTTTCATTATGGTAGGCAAGAGCAGAGTTGAAATCCTCTTTGAAACAGCTGGAAAAGGTACGTGTGTGGGTCGGAGGGAGGGGGAGGAATTCAAAAAGTTTGGTTGTATGCAGAGCCACGTTGCCTTTTCAAACACACACACACACACACAGCTGGATAAAAGTATATAAGCCCAGCTTCACTGGTTACAAGTTTGAAAAGGCAACGTGGCTCCACCTGCAATCAAATCGGAAGGCAGCAGGGGAATGGGGGGGGGGGGTATGGCAGAGGAGCTGCTTACAAGCCATTGGAAAATATATCCAATCGAACTTCTGTGTTTGTGTTTGCTTGAGAGTGAGTGAGAGAGGAATCCAACTTCTCTCTGTGTGTGCGTGTGTCTGTTTGAGAGAGGGGAGAGGGAGAGAGGGGGGGAGGAAGGAGGGGGAGGAAGGAGGGGGAGGGAGAAGAAAAAGAATGAAGGAAAACTTTTTGGCAAAGGAGAAAAACAAATGCTGTCGCTTTAAATCAGAACTGAGCATGCCTGGCTGTGGAATTCTGGGAGTTGAAGTCCACAAGTCTACTAAAATTTGAAACCCCTGTGTCAGTGCCTCACCAGCTATAAACCTCACTGCATGTCACTGTCCTCCATACATATATGTGCGCCTCCCACTGGCCAGCTGGTCTTCAAGTCTCTGTCGTGCATGCGGGAGAGCAAGGTGCATGCGGGGGAGTGGGGTGCATGCATGTGCAGTGGGGAATGAATGTGGGGGGGGACTGCATGCACAGGGAGTGGACGCATGTGGGAAACAACCTTTCTTGTATCCCTGTACATCACTCATGTTTAATCTAAATCTCTACATCTACATCTACATCTGTTGTCTGTGTCAACTCATAAAGCATTTCCATGTCTGTTATCAAGTTGGCATGGTAAGGAAAGAGGGGAGTGCATTCCATGCATACCTTCGACTAGAGTCAGATCTTAGATTACCACAGCAGGCTTGTGAGGCATGGAATTCTATAGCCTGCTGGAGCACCTTGTTGGATAATGTGATTTATAACACAGATTGAGGGGAGGAGGAAACAGGAGCAAAGTTCAGCTGTAACTTACTTGAGGTCAGATCTGACTCCAATGGGGTATTGCCGAAATGTTGTTCCTAATAAATGACTGGATTTTCAAACTTGGCTCGAGGCTCATGAATTAATTAGAGCATCTTTAGGAAACCTGACAGAGAGTCAGATCTGCTTTTAAAATCTATCAAGATAACTAGGTCTCCTGAATCCTGGACTCTCCAATTGCTCTCTGATATCTGGAGTGCCTGGAGGGAAACTCAGGCAACCATGGCAGAGAACGGGCTATCCAAAGAGAGCCTGATTGCAGCTGGAGTGCAGCCTAACCTCAGACATCAAAGCTTAGATGCCTGTTCCAGCGACCGAAGCAAGAAGAGATGAGTATTTGTGGAAGTTAACCCCTAAAGAAGCTGAGGTTGAGCTCCCCCACCCAATGCCCAGAAAAAGGGAAGGGCCATGAGTGAGCTGGGAAAAGTGGAGTGGATGCTAGACTGGAAACAAACCTGGCTCCCAAAGCCCCTGATGGAGCCCCTCGGGAGTTCCATAGAGCAGAGCAGGGAGGAATTTGACCAGGCCACACTCCGTGAAGAGGGGCCATTATGCAGGCCAAAAGAGAGGAGAGGAGCAGTGGATCCTTTTGAAATGAGGAGAAGCAGACAGGAACGCAGCCCCCCTTTTCCACCCATCAGAAGGAGGCTGCAACCAGTGCTTCTTCCATGCAGCAGACAGGGAAGACAACCCCCTTTCTCCCTCTGAACTAGAGCTGAGGAAGATGGCCAGCCATATCAAGTGCAAGCATACAGAGGCTGATGAAAGGAGGGAGGAGCAGTACTGAACAAACCGCCCCAATTCAGGGGAAAGTTTGATGGGGACTCAGACCAGTTAGCCCTATTCCTTGACTCAGCTGAAACCCACCTAGAATGCTATGGACACCTCTACCCATCCCCCAGAGCCATGATGAATACCATCTCAGAGGGGCTAGAAGAAGAAGCAAGGGAATGGCTACCAACCCTCCACAAGAGGAGAGCCCCCCCCCCAACTGCAAGGCATAGATGACTTCCTACAACTCCTAGAGGCCAGATTTTTTTTGAATTTTTTTTTGAATTTTAATTGAACAAAAACACAAAAAAAGAATCATCCTTCATTACATCTTGTAGAAAGCGTGTCGATTGGTTACAGATAACTTTTGTGCATTTCTTCGACAGTCATTACTTATAGTTCATATTAGATTATACACTTTAAGTCAAAAATCTTTGTATATCTTACAATCAATGTACCACAATTCTCATTTGACTACAATTATTTGAACATGCTTTTACCTCAAATCATTCATATTTAAAGACACAACCACATAATGGCATTAATTAGCTATTTCAAAAAATCCTTCAATAACATTACACCTTTATAGTATTTTTAAGCAAAAGTCAATTAATAAAGTTTCTAAGCCTTTCCCCCCCTTTTTTTCCCAACTCACTGATTAAAATTTATATCCAAGTTACTTTTGCCAATACCATAGCATGTATATATTGTTAAACAATGGCCATTAATGTTTCCTTGTTATTATAATTGGCTAAAAATCATTTACTATTTATGTCCCATCACCTCTCGTCAGACTCCCCCCAAAAAGAAAAAAACCTTAAGCCTTTATAACAATAGCTAAATAAAAATTTGTTAATAAAATTTTATAAGTCTTTCTTTTTCCCAAGTCACAATTTGCAATTTATATCCAATTTTTTTTTTGCTAGATTACCATACATGTATATATCATTAGGCTATATCCATTATCGTTTCCTTATTGTTATTATAGTTAATTAATTGTTAGCGAATATACATTTGATAATAATCTAAAACAATCCAAGAGTACATAATTCCTACTTATTAGTCACCAAAATCAACTGATTTTTTATTATCAACTTTCATTATCAACCTATATCTTTCCAGTAACAAAAAATATTATCTCTCTTGCCAATTGTTGTGTAAGTCTTCTTTTTATCTCCTTTATAAGGTTTTTATAAACTTTTCTCCGCACTTTGAACTCATTGTTTAGAATTTATATCCAAGTTACTTTTGCCAATACTTTTGCCATGTATATATTGTTAAACAATGTCCATTAAAATTTCCTTGTTGTTATTATAATTGGCTAAAAATCATTTACTATTTATGCCCCATCTCCTCTCATTAGCCCCCCACCCCCCCAAAAAAACCTTACACCTTTATAATAAGATCTAAATGAAAATTTGTTAATAAAAATTATAAGTCTTTTTCCCAAGTCAAAATTTACTATTTATATCCAAATTTCTTTTACTAAATTGCCAATAGATGTATATATCATTACGCTGTATCCATTATCATTTCATTATTATTATTTATGGTTAATTAATTTTTAGCGAGTAAACATTTAATAACAATCTAAAACAATCTAAGAGTTACAAAATTCCTACTTATTAATCACCAATAATAAAAAACTAATTTTTATTATCAACTTTAATTGTCAACCTGTATCTTTCCAATAACAAAACAGTCTTATCTCTCTTGCCAATTGTGGAGTCAGTCTTCTTTTTATCTCCTTTATAAGGTTTTTATAGGCTTCTCTCCGCAATTTGTTGCTTGAAGGGTCTCTCAGATAATCTCGTTGCCCACCAGTTGCTACTAAAATTAACTTGTCTTTGGTTGTCAATCTTGCTTCTGAAAAAAATTATCTTCTTATGTCTATCATCATTAGTATTTTTTTTTCTTCTGTGTCCTGAAATTTGGGGTAGAGCTCCAATTCGTCAAATTCCCTTTTCCATATTCCCTTCTTTCCACTTTCACCCACATTTGCTCCATTAATAAATTAATCTATTATCTTATCTTTATTTTTTATATCTTCATTCTCCCCTTTAATTTTTGGGACTCCAACCCCATCATCTTTTGCTGTCTTTCCAACTTCTCAATTCTCCCATATCATTCCAATAGATTTTGAATTCCAATCAAAATATTTTGGGATTTTAAGGTTTCCTCATCTAAGTATTGATCCATGTTTCCAAAACATAAGGAGAGAGAAAAAGAAAAAAACTAATAGCGACTGCCACTCTAGCCTTCCAGGCCTCTCTTACTTTTTATTTTAAATTGACTTGAATACAAGTTCTTTTATGCTCTTCAAAGGGGAAAGGTTCTGTTTCCCCCCCACACACACACTTTCTTCCCCTGCCAAAATAATTATCAGAGGCACCTGTGATCAGAGGCAGATTTGAGACTTCAAGGAACTCCAAACCTTGGAATGATCTGATCAACTAGGGCATTCGTTCGTTTCATTTTGTTTATTGGTTTTGTATGCCGGCCACTCCCGAAGGACTCCGGGCAGCTCACAATGAAACGGGGGAGGGGATAAATAAGACAATACAAACAATATTAAAAATACACAACAGTCACAAATGAAGCGGGGCTGGATACTTCAACAGCCCTCAGCCTGCCGGAACAGCCAGGACTTGGTATCTTTACAGAAGGCCGGGAGGGTAATAAAGGTCTGGATCTCCACGGGGAGCTTGTTCCAGAGGGCTGGAGCAGCAACAGAGAAGGCTCTCCCCCGGGGGGTCGCCAGCCGACATTGGCTGGCAGATGGAACCCGGAGAAGGCCGAGCCTGTGTGATCGAATCGGTCTTTGGGAGGTAATTGGCAGGAGGCGATCTCTCAGGTACCCAGGTCCGATGCCATGCAGGGCTTTTTATTCATTAACATCTTTTATTTCATTTTCATTTTCCTTTATACAATCACTTAAATACTGTGCAGTTAAAAAAAAAGCAATAAACACAACTCATAACACTTCTATCCTTCATACACCCTTCCTTCTACCCCTCCAACTTTCATTTCTCCCCTCCAACAATCCCCTCTTCTACTTCCCCTCCCCCTCAACTATTCCTTTCTCCCCTTCCCACCATCTCACCCTCCTTACATTCCCTTCTCACTCCCTCTTAATTCCTCCCTCTTCTTTCCCTCTACTCCTCACTTCGGTGTATTTTTACTATTCATTGGTCTATTCGTTTTGTAATTTACACTAAAATTATAAAAGAAAAATTTAAGGGAAAGGAGAGAAAAAATGAAAGGAAAAAAAAGCAACAGTATCCAAGTGCATTCATTGTTTTAAAAAATTGAATCTATATTTCCACCCTCCCCCCCTCCCCCCCCATGAACCCCCCTCCCAGACCTCCTTCCGACTTCCCAGATCCCATTCCCGACATCGTTCCTTATCAAGCAAAGTCTGGAGTATATTGAAACCAAATAGATTAGAAGCTAAACAAAAAATAAAGAATAAAAAAAATTAAAAAAATAAAAATAAAAAAAAAGGAAGGGGAAAAAGACCCCCCCCAAAAAAAGAGAAATCAATAAACTCTCTACCTTAAGCTCAGCTTCCCATTATTATTAACACTTAAGCAATGTGCATCATTCCTCAATTAATTTTTTACTTGCAGGATTTCAAACTATGTTGAAACCAAGTGAGTTAATCAAATAAAATTCTACTCTAGCTAGGGACCTTATCTCTTTATCTAAATATGTATCCATTTCCAAACCTTTAATATATCCCTTTTACCTCTTTCTCTATAAAGCAACTTAAACACCTCAAATATTTCTCTCGGTTTCTGTTCCAACTCCTCTCATCCTGCCTCTACCCGTGTCCATATATATATATTATTATCATCCGTACACCTCTCCTATTTGCTCCGCCTTCCTTCAAGCTCCCTGAATATATTCTTCCAAACATTATGTTCAGATAAAAATTACTATAAAAGTCAACTTACTTTCTGGCCCAAAATAAGCTCTAATTAAACCTTCACTACCCTCCCATCTGCGCCACCCTTCCCAACTCGATTCAACCTAAACCACAATCCGAAAGCATCACAATCTCCGCCTTCCTCACCCTAGAGAATAAAACATAAGCAGTTTATGTAAAAGTTCCAAGTTGTCCATCAAGTCTTTTTTTTTTTAAAGTCCCATACAATATAATTTCCAAGGCGATCAGCATCACTTCCCACAGCCTTAATGTCTCTTGATCGGTATACCGCCACGCCATCTTCTACAAGACATAGTCACAGAGTATTATTCGAGTTAAGATTAAGCAAATGTTTTGGAAGCATAACTAAATCCTTGATCTCCACTCTGCTGCCCCTCCGAAGGGGAAAAACGACAGCTCCCGCCCTGTAATTGTGTGATTGGTTGTTTCTCTTGTACTTCTCCTTGTATTTGTCCAAGTCGGGGTAATTCAGGAAGTCCCGCCTTTAAAATCTTATGATAAAAGTCTCGGGCTTCACAAGCTGAGTTGAGGCGATGTTTCTGATCGTCAAGTGTGACTGTAATACCAAATGGCGCCTCCCATCTGTACTGTATCTGATTATCTCTAAGTTCTTTAGTTAAAAAAGCATAGTCTCTCCTGGCTGGAGACGACCAAGAGACTGCCTCTGCAGGGCTTATTTCTTTGGCAGAGATCACATTAAGAAACAACAATCCTGCAAATGCTGCGTAAGTTTGGATTGCAATATAGGGATGTCAGCCACTAATGCAGTAGGTGGGGACCACTATGAGACATTCGATGAGCTCTTTGGACAAGTTTCCACACCATTTGCTGGAGAAGTTGGATTTTATTCTGGACTACCCACCATCCATTGCACAATTTGCCATTGGGGTTTAATTTATCTCTGGTGTCATATAAGGCAGGAAGCTGCAGTGTGGTGTCACAGGGAAGGAGAGCTAGAAGTTTGGTTTGTTCTGACAGGTGGCTTGGCCCCATTCAGCGGCTTGGTGGGCCCAATAATCAGCAGCATGGTTGCCACAAGAAATTTCGCTGTGGTCAATCTGGTGGCTTCAGCAGTGAATGATGGCCAATTCAGATGTAAGGGCTTCATCTTTAAACTTTTCCCATCAGCCCAATGAATTCATGGGTTTTCCACAAGGCAGCATGAGTATGTGCAGCTAGGAAGGCATAGGGACTGTCGGTATATATGTTAGTGGCCAGTCCTTCTGATAGGTAGCATGCCTCAGTTAGGGCCAGGAGCTCAACTGCTTGGACGGATCAGTGTGTTGGAAGCTGTTGCAAAAGGAGGGACCCATCTGTGGATACTACTGCTAAGCCAGTGTATCTCTTCCCATTCTTGACAAAAGATGAACCATGCATCCAAAGTTGGGATTCAGGGTTCTCAAGAGGCTCAGTTCTAAGGTCAGCACGAATGCCCAACACAGCCTCCAAGACAGTTAAACAATCATGCTTCTGGCCTTCCTTGGGTGGTGGTGGTGGAATGAGGCTGGGTTCAGTCTTTCACCTATGAAGTTGAACAGTCTGCTTCTAAGATCTGGTTAGCATACTTAGAGACACAGCATGAAATAGCCCAGGCAGGGAGCTTTTGCTCCAGTAAGGTTTGGACTGAATGGGTTGTGTAGACATTCAGGGGGGCTCCAAAAATTATTTTGTGTGTTTCCTGAATTAGGATGGCTGTGGCAGCAACAGACTGAAGACAGGCTGACCAGCCCCTGGCAACTGGATCCAGAACTTTAGATAGGTGTAAGAGTTCCTCTCCTAGTTTAAGACAGTGAAGGCTCTTGAAACCGAGTATTTCAAAACGAACCTTTTATTAAGTAGAATGGAAACCGTTCAACAGTTCAAAGGAACATCTGAATCCCCTTAGGCAATGTGAGTAGAATTAAAGCAGTAGAGACCCCTCCCATTAGTTAGAATGCAGATTTTAGCCAATATACAAGTGTGAAGATTTTCCTTTGCCAACTGCCCTGAGAACCGAACAAACATACACTCCCATGGTTATCTTCTGTTAATCATTAAAGTGAAACATCCCACATGGCCATCATAAACATTCCCCCAAAAGGTGAGAGGACCTCAAGGCATTTTGGCGCCAGGAAACCAGTTTTCACAGGCACTGCTAATAAATCGACTCCAAGCCCCCCCCTCCTCCCAATTGAATGGGAGTATCACTTTCAGGGATCTGACAAGCCTTCCTTTAAAAAAGGAGACACCCACCTGTGAAAATAGAGAATAAAAATTCCATCATAGTATTTTAACAAGGTTTGTCAGGGTATTAGGAGTGAAATTTTTTCAGCAAGGTAGGGGTCCTAACCTGGTGTTTAGCTACCCATTCATTTTGGGATGAGGGTAAATGCTTTCAAGTAACTAAGTATTGGGTTTTCCCCCTGTATATCCTAGAGTCAACCAGTGCTTGAGTGTACAGCGTTATTGAATGCCAGTTCCGCGAAAGGTAAAAGTTCAGTCCAGTTATTCTGTTGAAAATTAATAAAACATCTTAGATATTGTTCTAGGACTGAGTTGCATTTTTCAGTTTGATTGTTAGTTTGCGTGTAGTGCGATGAGCTCAACCCTTGGACAGTGCCAAGTAAAGTCAAAAATGCCCTCTAAAATGTTGAGGTGAATTGGATCTCTCTGTTGGAGATGATTCTCTGTGGGGCTCCATGAAGACGATAAATATGTCTCAGGAATAACTTGCCTAGACTTTTGGCAGTCTGGATTGTTTGGCAAGGTATAAAATGTGCCTGTTTTGAAAACAGGTCTGTTACAACCCAAATGACAGTATTCCCCGCACTTTCTGGTAGTTCCATAATAAAGTCCATCACAATGTCTCTCCATGGTGCTGAAGGTTCAGCTACCTTCTGTAAGAGTCCTGGGATTTTCCCTTGACGTCTTTTAGCTGCTGCACAAATAGGGCAGATCATTACATAGCTCTCTATGTCCTTTTTTAGTGATGGCCACCAAATTTTTCTTTTAATTAAGTGTAAAGTTTTCACAAAACCAAAGTGTCCAACTAATTTGGAGTCGTGGCACCTTGCCATAAACTGCAGTCTTTGGCTAGCTGGAATATACAACTTCCCTCCCACCCAAGCTAAGTTATATTTCATCAGGCAGCTGGATTTGAAACCATTCATTGGTGGCTAAAGCTTGTTTAAAAGTTTAGGTGGTGTCATTGTCCGTCAATGTTTCTTGTTTTTCCTGGGACCTGGTGATTACTTTAACGACTAGCTGATTGTTTTGTATCATGGGTTTGAAGTTTTCTGGATAGTGCATCTGCCAGAAAATTTTTCCCCCTGGAAGATATCTGAGCATAAATTCAAACAGTTTAAAGTACTGAGCCCATTGTACCTGTTTTAGGGAGCGTTTCCTTGGGGTCTTTAAGGCTTCTAAATTTTTATGATCCATCCAGACTTCAAAAGGGATCTTACACCCCTCTAGGAAATACCGAACTGCATAAGTTTCTTTCTCCCAAATGGCCCACCTTTGCTCAGTTTCATTCAATTTTTTGGATGTGTAAGCTCATGGTTGTAATTGGTCTTGCTGAAGCAGGACCACTCCTATTGCCACATCACTGGCATCTGCTTGTATGATGAATGGTTTCTCTGTGTGTAGGTGCTTCAGAATTGGCTCTGCTGAAAACAGTCCTTTAAGTTTTTCAGATGCAGTTTGGCATTCCATAGTCTAGTTCAAAGTCTGCTTCGGTTTTGGGTTACCTTCTCCCTTCATTTTTAAAAGCTTGGTGATGGGGAGAGCAATCTGGGCAAAAGGGGATAAACTAGCAGTAAAAGTTGGCAAATCCCAGGAAGCTTTGTGACTGTTTACGTGTTTTAGATGGTTCCCAATCAAGTACCACCTGCACTTTTAAAGGATCCATTTCTATGCCCTGCTGTGAAATGCGGTACCCTAAATAATCAATTTTTTTTCTTGGTGGAATTCACATTTAGAGAGTTTGGCAGAATGGAGTTTGTTCAGAACAGCCAGAACAGTTTTACATGTTCTGCTTTGGTCTCACTATATAATAAAATATCATCTAAATAAACCAAAATTCCCTTGTACAAATACTCGTGTAGCACTTCAACACTGCAGAGGCCCCTTGTAGCTCAAATGGGAGCACTTTGAATTGGTAGCATCCAAGAGGGGTGTTAAATGCTATTTTCCATTTGTCTCCTGCTTTAATTCTGATACGGTAGTAAACCTTCCTCAAATCCAGCTTTGAATTTTTTTTCTCTTTAGCGAGGTGTGCTAGCATGTCTTTCATGATGGGGAACTGCATGTTCTCCACACTGATCATATTTAAGTTTCTAAAACCCTCACAGAGACATTTAGAGCCATCTTTTTTTCCTCTAAATAACACTGGGGCTGCAATTTTTGGTCGGGCTGGCTCAATGAAGCCCCTTGCTAGGTTTTTCTCAGTGAATGCTCTCAGTTCTTCCAGCTCCCTCAGGGACATGCTATACATCTTGGGTTTAGGGAGTTTGGCCCTGGGTAGGATTTCTATTGCACAGTCAGTGGAGTGATGGCGGGGGCGGGGGGAGCTTGTCAGAGGCTTTTTCACTAAAAACCTCAGCCTAGTTTTTGTATTCTTTGGGTATGCCCTGGGTTGGCAGGTCACTGGAAAAGTGTGGTCAACAATGTGTATGGATTGGCCACTACTGGATGCAGAGGGTAAATCCGGGCATTAGTTTCTCTCAAATCGTGATCAAATCTCCAAGATCCATCAGGCTTGGGTACAGGAAAAATTGGTGTATGACTCTATGTGAACAAGAAGTCCAGTTTTCAGAAAAAGTTCAATGTAGGCCTTAATGCCAATCTGGGCCTCTCGCTTGATTGGGTACTGAGGAATCGCAATAGGTTGGGCATCAGGGAAGAGGTGAGTTATGTGAGGTGTGACAAATCTAGAAAATCCAGGGGTTCCTTGGTACCACACCTGAGGATTTATTTTATCAGAGTTAGGCTCTTTAGGGATAGTCTCCTTCCCCAAGAAACAAATATAAGCTTTTTCTGTGGGGGAATATTAAGGGAGAGTCCCTGCTGGGTGCATTGCATAATGGCTCCCAGTTTCCTTGGAGATCCCAAAAGGTTGATAGGGTATTGTGGGAGGATCAGAAAGGAATGATGGAGGGAGGGGCCTGCTTTTAAATGTACTGTCATGGGGTAGCTAAGAGGGGCATTTTCCTCTATCCCAGTAGTTCCAATAATGGAGTAGTCTGGGAGGAAAGGCAGGGGATTGCTGCATCATTTAGGACGCTGAATGTGGCCCCTGTATCAATCAAAAAGAAATAAAGTTTCTCCCCCACTTTTAACTCCACCAGAGGGTCAGGAGAGGAAATTGGCCCTCCGGAGTCCCTTCAATAGGACTCTGGGTGGAACTCAGGCCCTGGGTTGACATAAGGAGCATAGGGGCTTGTTGGGTTTGAGGCCTGAAACCTCCCCATCCCTAAATTGTCCAAGTCCCCTGCTGGGTTGTCATTCCAGGGGGCAATCTTTTCTCCAGTGGACAACTTGTTTACAGCGGGCACACTGATTTTTCTGGAGGGAGACTCCTTTTGGAAAAGAATGAATTACCCCACGTTACTCTGGGAAGTGATAGCAACTGCTAAAAACCTGTTTTCGCATTTTGTGATCTTCCTTCCTTTCTTCTTCCTCTTCTCTCTGGGAATAGACAGTGAAGGCAGTTTGAATAAGAGTATCCAGGGCCTGAGTAGTAGGGGCCTCAGGTTTTTGTAGTTTCTTCCTAATGTCTGGAGCACTTTGGCCCACAAAAGTCATTTTCAACAAAAACTCATTGACTGGACTATTGGGGTCGAGATCAGTGTATCTCCAAAACCCATCTTTGAGACGGTTCAAAAAATGGGCGAAGGGATTCCTTTGCATCTTGGATGATCTGGTGGACATGATGAAAATTCACTGTTTTAGGACACCAAGTTTCAGCCCCTGTAGGATTGAATCCCAGGCTCGCTGGAGAATGAAGGTGCCCCGATCCGAGTTGGGATTAACTTCAAAATTGGGGTTCAAAAGAGCCAGGGGTTCAGGCCACAAATCAACGGCATCATGATTAGTTTGAATGCCATGTTCCCTAGCAGCTTTATAGTATGTTGTGGTGACTTTAAGGACTTGTTGTTTTTCTTTGGTGGATAATAGTGCTGACAAGAGGGTAAAAATGTCAGGCACATTGGGTTTATGGGTGGCCATTATACGTTGAACAAGTTCTGCATAACTTTGGGGAGATTCCCTGTAAGGGACAAATCCTGTTTTCCAGTTAAAAAGATTACTGGTAGTAAAGGGGGTGTGAATCTACACCAGCTGGTCTTTCATAGGAACCTGTCGAAGGGGGGCTAGGATTGAAGTCTAGTATTAAGATTACAATTTACTAGGTTAGAAAACAACTAATTTCTGACAGTATACAATAATATAAGCAGAAGACAATAACAAAGCTTAATTCTTAATAAATTATTTCTAGTAGTATATCATATCAAAAGCAAACTGCAAATATTGGTTTAATCAGTAACAATTATATAGTAACATAAGCAATTTATAATAAAAGCAAATAGCCAATATTGATTCTTTTTTATTCATGTTGATTAATATACTCCTTCAATATCATTAAGCCTCTTATCCAGATATGGAATTTGCACACAGCCTCTTCCAATGACTTTAGCCTTCTGGCCATTTGCCAATGCTACTGCATCTCAAGCAGATGGATCCATTCTGTAAAACAATTTAGAATTATTAACAATTGTTTGACTTGCACCACTGTGTATGAACCATTTATCTCTGCTATCACAATAGCTAACTTTTGCAACAGCAACTTGTCCATCTTTTGATTGCAAATAATTTCTTCTTTGCAAACAGCTTTTTCCTTGCAAACAGTACTTCTGTAGATGTGTCTTTTCACCACAAATGAAGCACCACTTCTGTTGCTGGACTGTAATTTTATAACTCTTTTGCTACTTCATTTGTCCTTGCAAACTCCTTGTCTGATGCTATGGTCTCTGTAGACAGCCAGTCTGTGGAATTTTCCGCTCTTTTCTCCCTGCTCCTTGGGCCCCACTTCAGGAATTTCTAATCATGGCTTTTTCTATAATGGCGTTTCTTCTTCTCAGCAATCAAACAAGCCTTTAAAGCCTCCAAGCACAGCTCCTGCTCTGGTTTGCATTCAAACACTGCAGAAACTATGTCCTACGTTTCATCAAGACTATTTAACACTAAGAACACCTTTTTGACTTAGGAAAATGCAATCCATGCTGTTCCAACGCCACAAACAAAGTTTGCATTTGCAATAAATGTCTTTCCACAGATTCACCTGGTTGCAAATGGGGTCCGTATAATTATTTTGATAATTGTACAATATGCTGACACCTAACATACACATTTCTTAATTTCATCCGGACTTCCTTTGCAGTCTTTAAATCAGCTACATTGATAAACTGTTCATCTTCTAAACTAAAGATGATATAAGCCATTGCTTTATCATGCTGCTTCTGCTCACAGCTGCAAAAACTTGTGGTGGATTAATAAAAATATTCCACAGCTCCTTAGCCTTCAGGAAACATTCCATCCTTGCAGCCCAAATAATATTGTTCTTCTGTCCCAAACAAGGCACAGAGCTTTCCTTAAATTTAGCAGCAATAATCCTGCAATCTTTCTCTGCCTTGTTTCTCTTTTAAACACAGGCAGTCTTCACAGCTTCATTACAGTTCAGTCTTTCTGTGCTCTCTGGGCCCATAACCTGTCAGAGTTTGTTGCATAAATTCAAATCCAATAGCACAGAGAGATAACTGATTCAGCTGGATTCATTAACTTATTTATATACGTACATAAGAATAGATGAATACATGTACAATACCAACAGGTGGTTCTTCCAAGTAAACCCAAGGCGGAAGAATTACAGGCAAACACAAGCAGTTAACTTCATTTCAGCAGACAAGCCCAGACAGACTGCTGGTTAACTTCTCAGAGCATCAGACTGCTTAAGTTTCTGTTTCAATTCTTTGCACAGACTCAATTTGTTTAAGCTCCCACTGGCTGACTTAGTTGCTATGCTTATTCATTGGCTGACCTTGTTCCCATGTCTCTACTGTGTTTCCCTGAAAATAAGACAGGGTCTTATTTTCTTTTGACCCCCGAAATGAGCACTTGGCCTTATTTTCAGGGAGGTCTTATTATTTTTGAAGTGCAGGAGGCAGTGAGCGTGGTCACCTCCTGACTGCTGCTGTGTTGCAATATTTTCAGGGAGGGCTTATTTTCAGGGGAGGGCTTATTTTAGAGCATGCACTCAAAAACTCATTTGGGCTTATTTTCCAGGGATGTGTTATTTTCAGGGAAATAGGGTACCAATCATAAATATTTTAACAAGAAACTATTTTAAAAGTGATGCCATATGATCCCAAATGAGAATGGCTACAGTCACTAAACTATCAGATGAACTACTGGGATTATTTTGCAGGGAAAGAAGCTTAATGTATCCTACTTTTTAAGTGGGTTTTAAAAGTGGGTTGATTCTATGTGAATTGCAGTTGACTATCAAATCACTCTGACCTTCCTGAAAAATATGCAGATATCAACAATTTTAATAGTTTTAAAATGAGACTATTGTAAAATCAAATAGTTAAAAATAATCTGTTTTTCTTATCACCTACTACTATGATTATTATTCGGCCTTCTAACTGTTGATTTTCTTCCTTTTGTAATCATTTTAACAGTTTTATGGAAATACTTCATTCAGCAAAATGGAGGGTTTCTCTCCAAACATCTAAATATCAGTTGCCTGGCACAGGTTTCTGATGGTTATGCTCAGGGATCCATTCTCCGAGCAGTTCAAGCAGTCCTAACTGAAAGACGTCGAATGCAGCTGAGTAAGAAGCCACTGACTGCTGTTGAATTTCTAACTTGCCTAGCAAGACAGGATCCAGTGTACAAAGAAGAGGAAGAAACATTTAAGGTTAAGAAATTTGCCTTTTTTGTCTGTGGAAGAGTAAGTAGTATTCAGAATGTTGCTGCTTTTGCTCAATACATTCAGAAGTGTGTTTCCTAATGAATTGTATTAATACGATCTGAAGAGAAACCAGAATATGTGGAAATCAGCAAAGATCTGAAAGATCTAACTTTTCTTAAAAGTAGAATAGCATTTTTAATATCCTCTCCTTAGCACTCCTACAGGGGAGGTATAATAAAACTTCAGTAGCTGAGCGAATGTGTACATATGGCAATTGGGAAGTGAAAGATAACTTATATGTCCTAGTTTGAGCAAGTTCTACAGGGACATCAGATCAACATACATCTCTCTATTAAAGAGATTTCTAGGGAGATCAAATACTTTCTACATGAACCATCTCCTTCAGGATTCAAATCCAACCACCACTCGTGCAAAATTTTGTGCTACTACAATGATAATAAGGATTCTTATTCATGCTACTACTACTACTTTACTACTATTAGTAAAATTATTACTAATAATAGTAAAGCAGTAATAGTAAAATTATTATTACTAATAATAATTTTTAGAGAATGTGTTTATTTTAATGTTTAACTTTTGTTCTGGTCTGTGACCGTAATAAAGATTGATTCTGATTCTAATGAATTGGAATCAATTTCATCTGGTTCAAACCCCATAGGTTATTGAACAGTCAGTAAGTTAGAATACAGAATAGAGTTAGAAGGGAACTTGGAGGTTTTCCAATTCAGTCCTTGCTCAACCAGGAGATCCTATGCCATTCTAGACAAATGGCTATGCAAACTGTTCTTAAAACCTCCAGTAATCGAGCACCTACAACTGAAGCAAGCCATTTCACTAATTGATAGTTCTAACTGACAGGATATCTCTCCTGTCAGTTCTAAAAAGATCTCTGCTTGATAGGTTTCCATCTGGTACTTCTTATCCTGCCCTCAGTTGCTTTGGAGAATAGGTTGACCCCTCTTCTCTGTGACAGCCCCTCAAATACTGGAATACTATCATGTCATCCCTACTTCTCTTTGTTAGATTAGACATTCCCACTTCCATAATTGTTTATAATATATTTTAGCTTCCAGCCCTTTTATCATCTTTGTTGTTCTTCTCTGCACTCTTTATAGAGTCTCAACATCTTTTTTGTAATCATGGGAACTAAAATTGGATGCAGTATTCAAAGTGTGGTCTTAACAAAACAGTACAAAGCGGTAAAAAAAAAACCTTGACCTTGATACTATTCCTCTGTTGATGCAGCCTAGGACGTCATTGCTTTTTGAGTAGCTGCAGCATACTGCTGGCTCATATTTAAGTGTTTGTCTACTAGGACATCAAAATCCCTTTCACAGTTACTTCTGTCAAACCAGATATCACCTATTCTGTATTTGTGCATTTGGCCTTTCTTGCCTGAGTGTAAGACCTTACATTTCTCACCACCAACTTGCATTTTGTTGGATGATATGCAGTGTTCGTCTATCCAGATTCCTCTGGATCTTGAGCCTGTCTTATAAATTGTTGGCTATTCCCCCCTAGCTTGATATTTTCTGCAAATTTGATGGGATCCTGTTCTATCCCATCATTTAAATCATTTATGATGTTGAAGAATACTGGGCCTAAGACAGAACCTTGGATTCAGTTCAGTAGTAGGATTCAAATAATTTAACAACTAGTTCTCCACTCTAATGACCAGCTGGGTAAGCATGGCTGGGTGGGCATGGGACTGGGTGGTCATGGACAACTCAACGTCACTCGTCACTTCGCCTTGCCCAGCCTCTCGTGATCATGAGGATGCTGCAGCGTAGGTGTGAAAAACAGTCATAAGTCACTTTTTTCAGTGCCATTGTTACTTTGAATGGTCACTAAAAAAAACTATTGTAAGTCAAGGATTACCAGTACAAAATGCAAAAAACGTATTTGCTTGCAAAAAGCTGTCCTAAATACCAATCATTAGATTAAAAATGGGGGAATACACACTGAAGATCAATGACAGTCACAGCCATAATGGAAACCTAAACCATTCTGTCTAAATACCTTCCTTTTCATCAGCAATACCAGAAACCCAGAGTTACAAATCAGGCAGGGTATCAGAGTACCTTGAGGAATTAAAATAGTTAAAATGCAAGAATAACTATCAGCAGCCAACTCTTGCTCATAAAGTGAAACCCTTTAGCAGAGAGGTCGTTTAAGCTCTCCAGAAAGTGGGTTGGCATAATTGGGCTATAAAATGCCAAGCTAAAGAGACAAATTAGCAAAGTATAAAGGGGACCCAGGTTCAAGTCTCTGCCCTCCCAAGTTTGTCAGGATCACAATAAAACTAGTACATGCCACAGATATCTAAATAAACTTCAAGCCTGTGTTGGAAGAAATATCCATCGAGTTCAGTTCCAAGCTGGGAGAAAGACACTGGAAACATGGAGACTGATTGGAAAGATGGTTTAATGATGAAGCAGAACCACGGATGGTTCCACATGGGTGGTTCTGTTGCAGCTGATCATATGGAGTTGAGGGTGAGGGTTTTTATAACTTCTCTTGGGCTTTGAACTTGAGCTTCCTGTTCCTGTGCAAGAACATGTATTCTATTGACTGTTGTCAGTCTCCCACAGGGCCATGTAGCTAGTTCTGCAGGTTGTCTGAGAGGTTTGGTTGAAGTTTGGGCCCTCTCAGATGATGTAATGAAGAGATTTGTGTCCTGAAAGGGTGTTGGTCAATTCCTATGGTGTCTTAATGTCTTTCCTTCTCTTTTGGATCTTGAGTGAGGGCTAATCCCATTCTGCCTTTGTTCAGACCTTGCTGCAGAGAATTTTTGCCTTATGAATAGATCTATCTATCTCTTTATCTCTTAAGTGCTGACATCTGCTGTGGGCTATTAAGGAAGGTGGGGGCTACTTTCTCCCTCTAAAAAAAACATGTTTCTCCATTTCTCATCCAGGGAAATATATTCTTCTAGTAGAGGGGTGGTTGCTAACTTTCTACAATTGATGACATGTCACTAAACCTTATTATCATGAGAGAAAACTGAAATGAGTTAGAAGGAGGATCTACTTACTATCAGTAAGCAAATCATGTCCCTTTAGCCACCCCAAAGCAATGCAAGAGACTCATATCCCAAAGGTGCTTTTTCAAGAGGCAACTAGACTTTCTTGGTTTCCAAAAAACCAAGCGACAACCATGACCTGGATGACTGGAAAGTCCCCATAAACAAGAGACTCCTGTACTCACTGAACTGACAAAGCACCCTTTCCCACCCAGGAGAAGCAATCATTAGATCCATTTGCACCACTTAAAGATACCAGCTGGTCATGACTTCCGGTTGCACTTCCAGCGCCTTCAGAAGCCTGATCCACAAGCTCAGTGGTCAAATTTGGACCATAGCCACCCTGAAGGGGTGATGAAGAAAAGGGGGACTGCGTGGCAGGTAGAAGAGAGCCACATCTCTCCTCCCTGACTGGGAAAGCTCCCTCATCTGAAGACGAAGAGCAGTGGCAGCCAAAAATGGCCCCCATGAAGCTGGAGACAGCCTGAATACCCAAGATTGTCCTGGAGTGGAGAAAGTGAATGGAGTGTTATCTGGGTGAGAATATATATTTTTAGTTGGAAGTTGACCCCAGAAATCCAAAGGGGAAGCATATTTAAAGCTATTATTGAAACGGCAAATGGGCACACATGAAAAGTACCAAAGAATTGAAGAAGAAAAAAATCTCATTTTTAAATAATAAATAGAAAGCTAAAAGATGTGGTACTGAGAGCATTTTAAAATGCTGGAATTAAAGTCCCAAATTCCTTTTTCCAAATATTGCCCAATTATTGGATTTATAATTTAAAATTTAAATTGGAACTGTCAACAATATTACAGAGAGGCTGAAGCAGACAGAAGCAAGAGCTCCATCCGCTGATGAAAAGGGAAATATCCAAGCTTGGAAATAACTATTCAAAAAGACTGAAAATATTTGTTGGACACGGATCTACTCTAAGACCACTAGAGATTTGATTATTAGCTAAGGACTTCAGTTAAGAGTCTCTGAATATCATTTAATATTATTGAACATGTAAAGTAATTTGAAGAGGCGTGGATAACCTTCTGGTGACTTCAAATTGTTTGGACTGACTATTGATGATACATTTAAAATTGTGACTTCGAAGTTTGGCTTTTTAAATTAATGAACTCTGGACAGTGAGCTAAAAAAGAGATTACCTAAACACAGACGCAATACAAGACAGAAGTGTGGGGAACCTAAACAGAATGGAGCCTTTTCAAAGCACTGAGAAAATATTTGACCGTATAGATAAAAAAATTGGAAAATTTAATACAAAGAATAATGGACAATGGTCAGGACAATGAAGAAAGAATGGAGCCACCAGAAGAAACGGAGGGGAAAGCGGAGAGAAATCAGCAAGAAGAAGATAACAAGGAGAAGATGTTACCAAAACTAATAGTGATTAAGGAACTAAAAAAGGAGGAAAATAATGTAAAAGACCTAAAAAGGGAATGAGAGAAACAGGGAGAGAACTGGGGAAAAGAGATAGGCGGTGGGATAGATAGTTCTGGAATTAGACAGTGGGAAGGGTAGAAATGGGAGAAAAAGTTAGATTGCATAGCCAAACAGAACAAATAAAAGACTTAAGGGACAAATATGGGAGGAAAACTAAAAAGAAAATAAAGTTTTGGATGTGGGTAAAGTGGGACTCATGTATTACACATCAGTCACACAAGAAGTGCAAAGTATCCAAAAAGAGAAGCCACTTTTGGCTGGTGATTCAATTGTAAGGGATATAAATTTAGGAAAGGATATGGAGGATTTGAAAGAGGTCATGTCCTACTGCCAGCCAAGACAAGACAATTCTTAAGATAGTCAAGATAGAGTAAGGACTGTGATGTTGATGCTATTATACATCTTGGCACAAATGATCTGTCCCAAAATGATGTACTTTCTGTGCAGAATGATTTCCAGAACTTGGGGTATGAAGTTAGTAGTATAGGTTGTAGTCTTATCTTTTCAGAGGTTTTACCAATACATAAGGAACAAACAGGGAAAGGCCAGTGTGTATCGAAGTTTAATGTGTGGCTAAAGGAGTGGTGTAAAAGGGAAGGCTTTGGTTTTATTAATCATGATGTCTGCAGCTGATCCAATGAAAAACTGTACAAAAGAGATGGTTTGCATATATCAAAGAAAGTGACCAAGTTACTTGGCATTAAATTCACAGATTTTCTGGATAAACATTTAAACTGACCAGTGGGGACAGAGAGAGAATTTATTCAGAAAATTTCTGTCCCCAGCAATCTAAAATTAATAGGGTTATCAGTGCATGTAACATAGAGGTTTGTGAGGGTAAGATTATCAACTTTGCTGTCAAGCAAAATCAAGCATTTAATAGTGAATTCCATACCATGTGCACTAATCAAATAGGTGGCAAGAAAGCAGGGGCAGTCAGGCACAACACAGGATATGTTGTATGTTTACAGACAGTAAACACAAGGTCAATCAAAATGGACTCAAATGTCTATTACCAATGCACAGTATGAGGAATAAATGGTGAATTAGAAATTCAAGTAAATGAGGACAGATACGATATTGTTGCCATTACAGAAACTTGGTGGGATGAAACCTACAAATGGAACATATAGCTAGAAGGATTCAAATTATTTAAAAGAAATAGATCAAATAAAAGAGGAGGTGGAATTGTACTATCTATAAGAAATAACTACATCTCTACAGAAATAGAGCACAAATTATCTTGAATGAATTTGGGTCAATATTAAAAGGGGGGAATAGCATAGGTCTATACCATAGGCCATCCAACCAAACAGGAAATAGATTAACTTTTTGTCAGTCAGCTAACTAAGGTATGTAGGAAGCACATCACAATAGTGATGGGGAATTTTAACTACCTTGACATCAACTGGGAGACAAACTCTGTACCAGGTGGAAGATCCAACAGTTTTGTAACAAGTCTAGCAGACAATTTTGTTTCCCAAAATGTAGAGAAGGGAAAAAGGGAATCAGCCATATTGAACTTAATTCTCACTAACAGAGATGAAATGATAAAAGGTGTTGAAGCTACAAGAACCTTGGGGGCAAGTGATCATGCAATAGTGGAATTCAACATTATGCGAGGACAAGTAGTAGAACAAAGTCAAACTAGAGTCTTGGACTTTAAGAGAGCTAATTTCAATAAATTTAGAGAGTGCTTGGGAAGGATTCCATGGATGAGAATCCTCAAGGGGAAAACAACTCAAGAAGCTTAGGAAATTTTGAAAAGTGATATTATAAAAGCCCAGTCTAGCACAATACCAATGAAGAAGAAAAATAACAGCTCTCAAAAGAAAGCAGCATGGCTGCATAAAGAACTCTGACAAATTGAAAGACAAAAAAGGTCAATTATAAAAAGTAGAAAGGGGAGCTCATAACTAAGGCAGAATATCAGCAAATAGCCCGAGCCTGCAAAGATGAAGGGAGGAAAGCTAAGGCTTACAATGAACAAAGGCTTGCGACAAAAGTAAAAAACAACAACAAAAGAAGCTTCTCCCAACATGTTAGAAAAAAGAAAAGGAAACAATTGGTCCATTTCTGGGAGAAAGTGGCGAAGAAGGTGACAAGCAACAGGGGGCAAGCAGTACTACTGTCTTTACACAAAAGGGAAAAAAAACAGTCCAACCTATCAAAAACAGCAACACAAAAAACAGATTAGGAGCACAAGTTAAAATAGGAAAGAAAATGGTAAGTGAGCACCTGTCTCCCGTAGACAAGTTCAAATCACCAGGACCGGATGCATTACACCACAAGGTTCTGAAGGAACTGGCAGACGAGATCTCAGAACCACTCAACTATATCTGTCAAAGATCCTGGAGCACCAAGGAACTGCCAGAGGACTGGAAAAGAGCTGATGTAAAAAAGGAAAAAAAATAGATCCAGGAAACCACAGACATATTAGCCTGACCTTAATACCAGGGAAGATTCTGGAAAAGATAATCAAGCAACGAATCAGTGAACACCTGGAAGCAAGCAAAGTAATAACCAAAAGGCAACATGAGTTTGTCAAAAACAGATTGTGATAACAGATAAAATAGAAAACAACAAACAAACAAAAGAATCAAAACATATGTCGAGCACTAACAACAACAACAAAGAAAAAATGGTGTAGAAAAAAAAGAAAGAAGTGATCCAAATACCAATTATATTTAATATATAGAATCCACCCCAACTGGACATGACCAATATGAAGAAAAAGCAGTCAACAGATTAAGTAAACATTACATTAATCTTCAAATTCCTCTGTTAACCATTTCTGCAGTGATCGTCAACAAACTTCAGCAACTTGGTGCACAGCCCAAATCTCTTGGAGGAATACATTTACCACAGGCACAAGAGAATCTGGTGGGGTTAAGGAAAAGAGGTGTGGGTGAAAACAATAACTGGCGAAGAATGGGGTCATTTGGGTACAGGTGTTTTGCAAATTGTTGTATGCATACTCAGCCAACACTAGCACATCTGCCCAGTTGTCCTGCTGTTGATTCACTAAGCACCAGAAATATTGCTTGAGGATGGTAATCATTCTTTTACTATACTCTTCGGTCTCTGGATGATGGGCCAAGGAGAGGCACAGCTGTATCTCAAGTTTTTTCAGCCAAGCCTGCCAGAACTGCACTGTGAATTGCACTCCTTGATCTGACATGACCTGATCTGGCAGACAGTGCAGCTGAAACACGTAGCGAATGAATAACTAGGCCATGAACAGAGCCGGGGAGTCCTGAACATGGGATAAAAAGGGCCATTTTAGTGAACATATCCACCATA
The DNA here is from genome assembly GCF_009769535.1 of Thamnophis elegans. Lineage (NCBI taxonomy): Eukaryota > Metazoa > Chordata > Lepidosauria > Squamata > Natricidae > Thamnophis > Thamnophis elegans. Next base: position 35,180,832 of record NC_045543.1, read on the forward strand.
ACCTGCATAGTGCTGGTTTTCTTAGATGGTGGCAGCTTGATGATAAAATCCATAGAGAACACCCCCCCCCAATCTCTACAATGTTGGCAAAGGCTGCAGCAGTCCAGGGTGGGGGCACTGGTGGTATTTTTGGCCTGCCTATACCACACAAGAGGCCACATACCCAGCAGGATGTCATGCAAAAGAAGCTGCCACCAAATGTTCATGAAATTAGATAAAAAGTCTTGAACACCCCAAGGTGGCCCACTGCCTAGTTGTCATAGCATTACTGCAAAATGAAACTTCATAGGAGCCCCTGCTGATACATAGAGGCGGTCCTGGAAACAAAGGAAGTCTGTAGGACACTCGTGATTTAGTCCAAGGTGCAGGAAATGTGGTGACCTCATTCCCTGCACCTTGGGCCAAGTCATTACAGTGTGCTGCCACAAACATCCTGCTGCTGTGCATCCCAGATTTGTGCTCTCAGATCCACAGGTTGGTCAGTGATGGTGAAGCACTCCAACAGAATGATTGGGCAAGGCCTTAACTTGTCCTTCTTTTGGCTATACTGGGGTTTGTGGGACAATGCATCTGCACACTGGTTGCGTCCACTTGTCATATAACGTCACCTGAAAGTCAAAATGCACAAAGAACAACAACCGTTGCACCTGCCACTGGTTCAGAGTCCCATCCATCTGCAGGTGCTTTAGTTTGCAGTGATAAGTCCAAACCTCAATTTGTTGCCAGGCACCTTGGTGCTGCCAGGTGTTGAAGGCCACCTTCATCTCCAAGGCAAGAAGCAGTTCCAAAGACACAGTGAAGCAAAGACCAAAAGCAGTCCACAAGTAAAGAGCTAGGTCCAAGGCAAAAGACAAAGAGCAATCTTTCAAGCAAGGCAAGGCAAACAGTAACAGACACAAGTCAAAGCCTGGGGAGTGTAAGCCAAAGCAAGCAATCGTTCCTGGCAAAGATTAACTTGCCATGGCTTCTCCTTAAGTTATTCCACTGTTCCTTGTGAGGAGGGGTGGGACAACTTTCTCTTGAGTAACTTTGCAGCCCTTCTCTGGGCTTACTTGTGCTCCACTCTCCTTGCCCTTGGATCAGTGGAGTAGGCAGTTGTTCCTCATCAGAGGAGATCTGCCTATCAGCACCACTGCCTATCAGCAGTTGTCCATCTGGTTGATCATGTCCCCCAATCACGAAGGTGCCCAGGACAGCATTTTCCTCAGCCTCTGGCCTCTCCAAATATGCCAAGAGAGATGTGTCACTCCTGTCAGACAGTCCCAGTTCCAACTCATCCTCCTCTGAACTGGGTTCCATAGGGTCCATGAGAGTAAAGGAATAACACCCAAATTGTTTTTAAATTGGCGTGTCCATAACACCTAAAAGAAATGCCTCAAGCTTAAAAGAAAAGCATAATATTTGTATCATAAGTATTTTATGCATTGTCATTGTTACATTGGTCCAGTATGTTTTCATGCACCACCTCCACTCTTTCATAAGAGCCAAGGTGGCACAGTGGTTAAAGTGCAGTACTGCAGGCTACTTCAGCTGACTGCTAGCTACAGTTCGGCAGTTCAAATCTCACTGGCTCAGCTTTCCATCCTTCCCAAGTAGGTAAAATGAGGACCTAGATTGTTGTGGGCAATATGAAGAGGTATATAAGTCTAAGTACTATTGCTATTGCTAAATTCGCAAGACCATCACAAAACTTTCTAAATTTCTTAAAATCAGCTCTTTTAAAGTCTATGACACTGGTTTGATTATTGTCTGTTGTTTATATTTGCTTTGTATTGAATTTTAACATGACATGCTCACTGTCCCCCAAAGTTCTGGCAACTTCAATCCTCTATCACTTTTTCTCTGTTAGTAAGAATAGTATAGCTGTCCCTCTAGTTCCCTCCTCTACCTTTTAGGTGACAAAGTTGTCAGCTAGGTTGGTCAAGGTCCTGTTCAATCTCCCACTGGATGCAGAGTTTATCTCCCAATTGATATCAGGGTAGTTAAAGCCCCCATTACTACTGCAGTGTGTTTCCTACGTACATTTGTTAACTGGTTAGCAAAAAGTTTTTTACTGATTCCGATTCAGATTAACAGAGTCGGAAGAGACTTTGTAGGTCATCTAGTCCAACCCCCTCCTGCCCAAGCAAGAGAACTTACACCATTTCTGACAGATGGCAGTCTAGTCTCTTCTTGAAAGCTTCCACTGATGAAGCTCCTACAACTTCTGAAAACAAGTTGTTCCATTGGTTGATTGTTCTCACTGTCAGAAAAATTATCCTTATTTCCAAGTTGATTCTCTCCTTCAACAGTTTCCATCCATTATTCCTTGTCTGACCTTCAAGTGCTTTGGAAAATAGCTTGACCCCTTCCTCTCTGTGACAGCCCCTCAAATTGTCAGCTCCAGCCAGCCCAGAGGCCCAGAGCTGCCATTCAGGGGAGAAAACTGGGCCAGCTGCCAGGCCTCATGTTTACCAGATGTAGAGTTCCCTCCTCCACAAACAGTCCAGCTGAGACATCTACAAAGCTCTTGATAACTGACTGTGAACAATCCATGATTAATTGCCAGGTGGTTTTTGCTCTGGATCACAAGATGATGGGTGTGCGCAGGCAAGGGGATAGGGTTTATCCTAATTACCAAGTAACTATAAAAGGTGATGGGGAACACCGAGTGGTAGCTCTGACAATTTATTCATTGCCTTAGTGCTTTGTTGGTCAGTTCATGTCATAGGAAAGATAAACTGCATTTTCAAACTGTTTCTGTGTTTGGCTGTTTTCATTAACCCTTTGGAATCTGACACAAATATTGGAACACTTGTATCATGTCTCCCCTGGTCCTTCTCTTCACTAGATTAGACATGCCAAGTACTTTCAACCATTCATCATATATTTAGCCTCCAGTTCCTTAATCATCTTGGTTGCCATTCTCTGCACTCTTTCTAGAGTCTCAAAATCTCTTTTATAATGTGGTAATCAAAACTGGATGCAGTATTCTAGGTGTGGTCTTACTTTATAGAGTGGTATTAGTAGCTCACTTGATCTTGATTGTATCCCTTTGTTAATGCAATTTAGGATTGCATTGGCTTTTTTGGCTGCAGCCGCACACTATTGGCTTATATTTAATTGGTTGTCCACTAAAGCTCCAATATCTCTCTCACAATTACTGCTATTAAGCCTGGTTTCACTCAGTTTATATATGTACATTTAGTTTTTCTTGCCTAAGTGTAAGACTTTACTTTTCTTTACATCGAATTTCATTTTGTTAGATAGGGCTCAGTGTTCAAGTATGTCAAGATCCATTTGGATCTTGAGCCTATCATCTAGGATGTTGACTATTCCTGCCAGTTTAGTATCATCTGCAAATTTGATAAGTTCCCCTTCTAGTCCCTCATCTAAGTCATTTATGAAGATATTGAAGAGTACTGGGCCTAAGACAGAACCTTGTGGTACCCCACTGCTTACTTCCCGCCATGTAGATGTAGTATCATTAAGGACTACTTATTGACTACTGTTTTTCAGCCAGTTACAAATCCATCTGATGGTGATGCTATCTATCCCACTTTTTTTCTAGCTTACCAAGAAGTAGGTTGTGGTCTACTCTGTCAAATGCCTTGCTGTCTAAGTATGTATATTATGCCCACAATATTTCGCTGGTCTACTAATTTAGTCACTATGTTGAAGAATGAAATAAGATTGGTTTGGCATGAACTGTTTTTAACAAACCCATGCTGACTTTTAGTTGTTACTTTACTTTTATTCTGTTACTTTGTTGGCAGATCTGTTTTTTTATTATCTTTTCCAGTATCTTCCCCAGTATTTGATGTTAGGTTGATTGATCTATAATTTCCTAGGTCCAGGATTTTCCCCCACTTTTTTTTTTTTTTTTTTTTTGAAGATGGGAACCACATTAGCTCTTTTCCAGTCCTCTGGTAGTTCCCCAGTGCTCCAAGATTTTTGAAAGATGTGGTACAGTGATCTGAGATGACATCCACCAGCTCCTTTAGAACTCTGGGATATAATCCGTCAGGTCTCAGTGATCTGTATTCATCAAGATCAGACAGGTGTTCTGTTACTATTTTTTGCTTATTTTAACTTATTTCTAGTCTATCTTTTACAGTTTTGTCTTTGGTAGGTTGGTCTAGAGTTTATTTTTGCGTGACGACTGATGCAAGAAATGAGTAAAGCAGCTCTGTTTTCTCTCTGGTGCATATTACTGCTTTGCAGTCTTTTCTCTTTAATGGACCAACTATTTGCTTGATTTTTTTTTTCTTGTTATTTATATGTTGGAAGAAACTTTTTTTAATTACCTTTGATGTTTGTTGCAAGTATTTGTTCATTTTGAGCCTTTTCTTTCCTTACTTGATCTTTGCAGATTCTGGCTATCTGATGATATTCTGCCTCAGTTATGTGTTCTTCTTTCCATTTTTTGTACTTGTCCTTTTTGTCTTTCAATTTATCAGAGATATCTTTGTGCAGCCATGCTGGTTTATTCTTGGTGTTCTTGTGTTTCTTTTTCAATGGTATTGTGCTGGACTGGGCTTCTATGATCATATTTTTCAGAGTTTCCAGAGCTTCTTGAGTTGTTTTCCCCTTTAGGATTTTCATCCAAGGAACCTTTCCCAAGTTCTCTCCGAATTTGTTAAAATCAGCTCTTTAAATTCTAGGACTCTGGTATCATTATGTTATAATGCTAGTGTTTGCATTATGGTGAATTCTAGTATGACACTCTCTCTGAAGGTTCCTGCGGTTTCAAATCCCTCTATCACTTCTTCTTTGTTTGTAAAAATTAAGTCCAGTATGGCTATCCCTCTAGTTCCCTCCTCTCCCTTGTGGACAAAACGTTGTCAGCTAGGTTGGTCAGGAACCTATTTGATTTCTCGCTTGGTCCGGAATTAGTCTTCCAATTGATGTCAGGGTAATTGAAGTCACCATTCCTGTTGTAGTGTGTTTCCTACATATATTTGTTAGTTGTTTGGCAAAAAGTACATCTATTTTTTTCTCCTTGTTTGGGTGGCCTGTACTGTATATTTATGACAATGTCATTCTTTCTTTCTTTTACATTGATCTGTATGCATTCTAGGAGGTTTTCGTCTTTTGTTTTGTGCATTTCTGTAGTAATGTAGTGGTCCTTTACATACAGTGCAACTCCACCTCCTCTTTTATGGAGTCTGGTTTTTTTGAACAGTTTGTATCCTTCTAGTAGTATGTTCCAGTCATGGGTTTCCTCCCACCAGATTTCTGTTATTCCAACTATATCATATCTACCTTCATGTATTAATAATTCAAGTTCACCCTGTTTGTTCTCCAAACTTGTGCATTTGTATACAGGCACTTGACTCTTTATGTTTGACTCTGTCCAATGTCGCTTCCTATGTCTCCTATTTGGTATTTGAGTTTGTCTTCCTTCCCATCCCTCCTCACCTCATTACTTGATTTGTTTTCTAGGAGTTTTTGCTTGGAATTAGGTCCTGGAGATTGGTTACCATCCCCTCTCAATTTTAGTTCAAAGTCCTCCTGATAAGCCAGTCGTTTTCTGAAAACATTCTTCCCAGTCTTTGTGAGGTGCAGCTCATCCCTTGCCAAAAGCACATCATGGAGGCAGACCATGGTCCAGGAATCCAAAGTTTTTTTGGTGACACCAACCCAGTGGTTCACTTCTAGAATCCTTTGTTCTCTTATCCGATGTTGCCCTTTCTTTGGCAGTACATTTTTTAAAAAATATTTTTCATTATTTAACTTTATCAATAGCAGTTAGACTTATATACCGCTTCATAGGGCTTTCAGCCCTCTCTAAGCGGTTTACAGAGTCAGCATATTGCCCCCAACAACAATCCGGGTCTTCATTTTACCCACCTCGGAAGGATGGAAGGCTGAGTCAACCCTGAGCCGGTGAGATTTGAACAGCCGAACTGCAGAACTGCAGTCAGCTAAAGTAGCCTGCAGTGCTGCATTTAACCACTGCGCCACCTCAGCTCTTTTTTGTGTCATTCATCCCTACATGTAGTGGTAGAAAGGGGTAGTAATCTGTCATCCTAATTATTTTGGTTAGATTCTCAGCCACATCCTTGATTTTTGCTCCAGAGAGAGAACATAACCTCCTAGATTGTATGCCCGGTCTGCAGATGGCTGGTTCTGTTCCTTTAGAATAGAATCTCGTATCATCAATACTTGTATTCCTTTTTTAGGGGGGTGCAGCCTTGGGGTGCTTTTCTGTTTATCTCAGATGAGTTGAATGTGACTTTTTAATGGATATTTGATGATGTCTCTTTTCTAGGTGCTTGCATATTTTCTTTGAGGGTTGTGGGTCCTAACATTCTTGGGGGAATTCAGAGAATGTTAAGTTATCTTGAATTAAGGATAAATGTACTAATAGTGAGAACAGTTTGCCTTCAGAAGTTGTGGGTGCTTCATCACTAAAGGGTTTACAGAAGAGCCACTTGCCTGAAATGGTATAGAATCTCCTGCTTCAGCAGGGGGCTGGACTAGAAGACTTTCAGCTCTATTCTGATTGATTGGCCTAATATTCAAAAAATGAGCTGCTCTCAAAGCAATGTTATGCATGTATTTTCAGGTTTTCTAAAAACATTTCTATCTAATTTTCTAGGTTTGGTACGCAAAGACTCCTCTAGGAAAAGCACGAATCAAGTCACTGACAGAGAAGGAAGATACTGGAAAGGGGAAAGGAAAAGGAAAAGGAAAAGACAAGGGAAAAGAAAAGGATAAGGAGAAAAAGAAGGAAGGCAAAAAAACAAAAAAATAGAAATGGTCTTAATAGTCATCATTGTTAATTTAAAGGAGAACCTTTTCTTGGAATGCAGGTTTTCTACTTGATTCCAGTAAACAGATCATATGTAAAAGTGCTCTTGAAAAACATAGGCAAAACATCTGTATGACATTTAGTTCCTTCAAACTACTGTATTTTTCTTTTATTATATGCAAACTATTTTAAAGTTACTTAGATTTTGGTAGGATTTATCAGTTTTAAAAATATAGTAATTGAAAATATGTCTACAAATGTTAAGTTACACATTTTAGAGTATTTATGTTTATGAGCTTTGCCCAGTGAGAGAGCAACATATCTATTCAATCCATATATAGCTTAGAAGTGGTTTATTTCTTCTTTCCTGGTTGGACATGAGAACTATGTAATAATCTGTTCCACTGGTAATCTGCATGTATCCTCTGTATCCTCTGGGATAGGTCTTTCCTTAGCCCTACAGGGAATTGCAGGCTTCTGCATAGAAGAAGACTGTATATTTATAACTCACAAAATTTGTAAAACACTGATAAATTACTTTTTCCAATAAATTTTTTAGAATTCAAAAGATGTATTTTATGGAGTTATTTTAAAATACCATTAGCTGCTGAATGCCATTGGATGAACATTTCTGTGAATACATTTTCAGGTATATATCCCCTGCTCAGAACTGGTGCATAACCTAGGAGTCTTCCTGAACTCTCCATTCCTAGTGGCAGCTATGGCCATGAAAACCTTTCATAGATTCAGCTTGTGCACTAGTTGCACACATTTTTGGAACAAGAGACCTGCCTCACAATCACTCATTGTATGGTCATCTTCAAGTTGGATTTTTACAATGTGGTCCAAATGGGGCTTCCCTTAAAGATCACCCAGAAATTATAGCTGATCCCAAATGTGCAGGGCAATCAGTTATGAGCATGCCCTGATATGTGAACTGCATTGGTTGCCATTTGGGTTTGAAGTTATTTCAAGATGCTGATTATGATCTATAAAGTCTTACATTGCATAGGGCCTACTATCTGAGGGACTACATGTCTATTTGCTCCAACACAGCTCACTTGCTTCAGGTCCTATCAATTAAATCAAGTCCTCAACCCCTGGACCGTAGCCCACTACCAGGGCAAGCACCTTCCATTCAAGTGCTTTCTGCTCACACAAGTGGAACTTCAAGTACAAGCGCCCTCCATTCACGCACACCAATGGATTTGTGTGCGTGCACACCTGCCATTCACATACACACACCTCTGCACTGGACCAGGCTACCAAGGTGGAAAGATTGGGCACTGAATTAAATGATGCTCTCTAATGGGCTGCAGGAAGTAGGCCTTCTTTTCTCCCACCTTTGGAACAACATCTCCCCTCATATTGCTTGTGTTCTATACCAGTGGTTCTTAACCTTTTTGAAAGAATCGCCCCCTTGAGCCATTGAGGAAGTTATCATCACCCCCTCCCCCAATATAACCTCTCAATCACATCACAGGGAAATAATTCTTTAATTTATGCAAACACATTTTTTTTTCTTTAAAATTGTCATCAGGACATATCAATGCAAATAATTTATTTCAAGTTTTTTTCCCATATCTCAACTATGTAAACTCTGCCACCCATCACTTTACTCCCAAACTTTGTGATACATGTATTTCATTATTATTTTATTTATTCAAGACACTTAAATGCAATGACCACTGAAAACTAAATTCAACTGCAAGAAAATGAAATGCTCGGAAAAAAACAGGAACATTTAATGATTTAATTACAAGTGAATTTTAACATGCAAAAAGAAATATAAAAAGGGCATAAGAACAAACCGCAATGCAGGAACTAAGAATTTCAAGATGAAAACTCTGAAACTAAATTAAGATTCGAAGAAAATATATATTCATGCACACTGTAAAAAGGGTTAAAAAGACACAAAAATTTTACAGAAGCAAAGCAACAAAAATCAGAGCGACAAATTTAATGCCTTAAACTAAAGAAATATATATATATATATCTACACAAAAAGTTTACACGAAGAGCAGAACAAAAAAAAAATTGAAACCATAAAACTGAGAAAATATAATATCGAATTTTTTAGCGTGGAATGCACGCTAAAAAAGTACAATACAGACTTCCGGTGGTGACGTCGAGACGAGTGTGGGGAAGAAATCAGGGCTCTGACTTCTTATCCCAATCTACACGTTTGGAGGATCCCTTCGGGGGTACGCTGATCTTGGAGAGAGATGCGGAGGAGTAGGGAAACCCTAGGACTAATGAGGCGTGGGGCAACCGCCCATTACAACGTGGGGATACTCTTTTAATCCAGTGTGCAAGCGTCTGCCTTGTTTCAATGATGGACTTGAAGTTTCAACAAACTATCTAAAAGGGGAAGGAAGAATTTAATCAACTTCTTGTGTCACTGAGTGGATTAGCAGACTGGCTTGCGAGTGAAACAGCGGTGTGGGCAGAAAGGGAAGATCGCAGAGGAGAACGGGCAAAGCAGTGAGTCTCCAGAAATTGGGTGAGAGATCCCTATAACCGAGAGGCCACTTGAAGGAGGGAGAGCAACAGATTTTTAAAGGCAAAGACCAGCCTGAAGAACTAATTAGCATAAGGGAGCAATCGATTGGAGGGGAGACAACAAGAAAGAGCACGAACTGACTCTAAGTCATACAGATTCAGGTAGTGGGAAGAAACCGAGAAGGGAGGAGGACTTGGAGAACTCTGGTGTGCTTGAGAGCAGCAGTTGACAGACAGTGAAACGGAAGGGGAAGAGATTGATAATAATCAAACTGGTTTTATACAAGGGAGACAAATGAGAAGTAATGTAAGACAAATTGTTAATATATTGGAATATTTGGGAAAGAATAACCAAATCCCCGCAGCGCTTATATTTCTAGATGCTGAGAAAGCATTTGATCGAGTGAGTTGGCAATTTTTAATGAAAACAAAGCAAACAATGCAAATTGGAGAGTATTTTCTACAATCAATCAACGCAATATATCAGGAACAAACAGCACAAATTATAGTCAATGGAAGTATATCAGAATCTTTTAAAATTGAGAAAGGTACAAGACAGGGTTGCCTCCTATCACCATTATTGTTTATTATAACCCTGGAGTCATTGCTGAATAAAATACGGGGGTCAGATGATTTATAGGATATTAAGATTAGGCACCAAGAATATAGATTATGTGCATTTGCGGACGACTTGGTTATAACTTTAACCCAACCAGGGAAATCTACCAAGGTTTTAATGAATATGATTAATCAATATGGCCAAGTATCAGGGTTTAAAATAAATCTAGGGAAAACAAAGATGCTAGTTAAAAATATGAACACTAATCAAAGGGAAGACTTAGAAAAAATAACAGAATGTGAAATAGTTAAAAGGGTTAAATATTTAGGAGTTTATATCTCAACTTCAAATGGGAAATTATATAAGTATAATTATGAGCCATTATGGCATAGAATACAGGTAGAGATGAAAAATTGGGAAAAATTACAATTATCTTTGTTGGGAAGAATAGCAGCAGTGAAAATGAATGTCTTGCCTAAGTTCTTATTTCTTTTTCAAATGATACCAATACTTAAAAAATACGCAAATTTGCTTGAATGGCAGAAGAGCATTAACAAATTTGTTTGGGCAGGGAAGAAACAGAGAATAAAACTTAAAATATTGCAAGACGTACGTGAGAGAGGAGGCTTGAAAATGCCAAATTTAAAACTATACTATGAAGCAGTAGTTTTATCAATAATTTGTGACTGGATTAATTCAACAGAGGATAGATTACTGAATATCGAGGGGCATGACTTGATATATGCCTGGCATGCTTATTTGATATACAACAAGATCATATATAAAAGTCATATATTAAGGAATGCTTTATTGCGTGTCTGGAAAAAATATCAAAATAAACTAAATGATAAGATACCTATGTGGGCAATTCCCAGACATGCTATAGAGAACATAAGTAAAGTGCAAAAACAGGATGTAACCACATACAGAAAGCTTCTTACTATAGAAAGAGGTGTATTACAGCTAAAACCCTTGAATGTACTAAAAGAGGAAAAGATAATTCAAACATGGTTTCAGTATGGACAGTTACAGGCCAGATGGAAAAAAGATCAGAAAATTGGTATTACGCAAGATGAGGACAACTTACTAAAACAAATTAGGGATCAAAGTCAAATGCATATAAAAAAGTTATATAACATATTAATAGAAATGGATTCTGAAACAGAATTAGTTAAAGACTGTATAATAAAGTGGGCACAAAATTTTGAAGAACCAATATTGCTGGATACATGGGAAAAGATATGGGTAAGAAATGTAAAATTCACGCAAGCCCAAAACCTGAGAGAGAACTTCTACAAGATGTTTTATAGATGGCACTTAGATCCTAAAAAATTGGCTTGTATGCATCCGATTTTACAACCTAAATGCTGGAGATGTGATTGTGTTGATGCTACGGATTATCATATATGGTGGACTTGCAAAAAGGCTAAAGCATTCTGGATAAAAATATGGTGGATTATGCAAAATATTTTTTAAAAGCAGATAAAGTTTACCCCTCACTTATTCTTGTTAGGTATAACTACTGATTGTACTGTTACAGAGACTAATTTGATCTTGAACCTAACAATGGCAGCAAGACTGTTGGTGGCGCAATACTGGAAGAAGGAAGATTTGCCTACTATTCAAGAATGGACATCAAAAGTAACAAACTTAGCAGAGATGGCTAAAATATCAGCATATCTAAAGGATCACTCAGACGAGAAATATAAACTGGAGTGGAGATGGATCGATTATATTCAAAATAAATGTGGGACTAACAAATTCCAGATAGCTTATGATTGAAGAAACAAGGAATGATATAATCTGTTTAGAGTTAGCTTAACAAAGAGGAGTTAAAGTACAAGTGAAGGATGATGTTAAACTTTTTTTAGTTTACTTTAGAGTATGATTGTTGAAGATTTATACCCTGTATTTGCTCTGGGAAGTTGGGGGGGGAGGTTGGGGGGAAAAGGGTTCGGGGGGGAAAGGGTTCGGGGGGAGGGCGGGAGAGGGGAGGTAAATATTTGTAAAAGCTTTTTAAAATTTTCAATTAAAAAAAAGATATGGTTCTGTTGATATGAATGAGCACTGAAACTTTCTCTGTCCTTCCCCCTCTCTATTTGTTTTCTCCTGATAACTATTACCAGTTATTATTGAATAACTTAGAGATATATATAGATATTATTTAAGTTGCTTATATTGCTTTAAGACTACTGTTTGTATATTAATATAGATAGAACAAGCTAAGTTAAGGAATCGTTTAAAAGGGAAAGATATTGGATGTTAATTTGGGATAACATATATAAGATATTAAAAGAACAAGATAAAATTGTAAAAGAGATGGCGAATATCACAACAGCACTGAGATCTGGGAAAAAGACAATTGTAAACCAGTGACAAATCCAGAGACAAAGGTATTGATTGCTTCTCCAGCATCCCAAAGGTCAACAGAAGAAATGACTACAATGGAAAAACCAAATTCTGGATCAAATATCGAAAATGTGCAGACAGCGCTGCTAATTATCCAAGAAACTATAATTAAGCTTCAAGAAGCAGTAGCTAAAAACCACAATGAAATGAAAATGGATATGAATGAAATGAAAATAGAGATGAGTGAAATGAAAAATGAAGTTAAAAACGACATACAGAAATTAGATGACAAAATGGGAATTATACAACAAACACTGGAAAAAAAATGAACAGTCAATAAAAGCGGTAGAAAAAAGAACAGAACAAACAGAAGAAACTAGACTTAGTTGAACAGCAGATGAAAACATCAAGCAAAAACTTAGAAGACTCTCTCATCCACCTGGAAATGGACCGTGCAGCATTTTACCATGTAATAGAGACAAAAGAGGAAGATCTACCAATGATAATGTCGGGATTAATAGCAGAGATGTTAAAAAGAGACAGACATGAGATTCTAAATGAGTTGGATGATATATACAGGAAAAGCACCAATTATGCCAGAAAACACTGATTGCTCAGAGAAGTACACATCAGATTCGTGAGGAAAAAAGTAAGAGATATAATTTATAAAATAACAAGAGATGAGCCAATAATGTACAAAGGGAAAAAGATGGGATAAAGACAAATTTAATTTATGCAAACCCATAGGGAAGAATATTAATGATAGAGATATGGATAAATCAAAAATCAGTACTACTGGTAGCAATATACGCCCCAAATGAAAATCAGAAGGACTTTTATAAAAAATTACATGAAAAAATTAGAGAAATTGGAGTGAGGAATATCTGCATAATAGGAGATTATAATGCCATAGTAGACAGTAAAAAAGATTACATAAGTGACAAAAAAAACTTTAAAAAAAGTATTACCAACAACCTGTTTTGAGATAATGGAGGAATTAAACTTGATAGATATTTGGAGAAAAATGGAACCAGAAATTTTTTTTTACTTTTTATTCCAACCCACACCAATCTTGGTCACGGATTGATATGGCATGGATGAATGGAGAAATTGGGGCAGAAATACATACAATTGAAATATTACCAAATACTTGGGCAGATCATAACCCCATTAAAATAATCTGGAAAGGGGAAAAAAAGACTAGGCGAAGATGGATGTTAAATCTGCAAATATCAAAAGAAAAAGAATTTATTCAAAAATGTAGAAACGAATTGGCATTATTCCTTAAGGAAAACACAAAAGAACAGACAACTATACAAAATATATGGGACACCATGAAAACTTATTCCCGTGGAATTATTATAGCACATTCAGCAAAAAGAAATAAAGAAAAATGGGCACAACAGAAGATATTAGAGGAGGAAATCAAAAATTTAGAAATAGAATTACAAAATAAGCCACAAAGTGACAAAATCAGAAAGGATTGGATGTTAGCAAAACATAAATTAAATATATTAGACCAGGAAGAAATGGTAAAGGGCCTAAAACTAACAAAACAAAACTTCTTTGAGCAAGCAAATAAACTGGGGAGGTGGCTGTCATATAGATTGAGAAAAGAAAGAAAAAAAAAGATTAATATATGAACTTCAAGAGGAAACTGGTGAACTACAACATACAATAGAAGGGAAGAAAAAGATTGCATACAAGTATTTTGAGAATTTGTATAAAGGGGAACAAGTAGATGGAAAACAAATAAAAGAATATTTAATGGAGAAGAAACTCCGACAATAGCAGAAGATATGAAAGAAATGTTGTCAAAAAAAAATATAACGAAACTAGAATTGAAACAGGCGATTCAGAAACAGAAAAATAATAAAAGGTCCAGATGGATTCCCAGCAGAATGGTACAAAATAATAGATGAATTGAATGCTGGAGATGTATAATGAGGCACTGATGAAAGCAAAAATACCAGAGTCATGGAAGGAAGTACATATTACATTAATATTTAAAGAAGGTGCAGATTAAAAACAGATTCAAAACTATAGGCCAATGTCATTGTTGAATGCCGACTATAAAACATTCACCACAATAATAGCGGAGAGATTGAAAAAAACTATTAAATGTCTATATACATCCAGACCAAAATGGATTTCTCCCAACAAGACAAATCAGGAATAACACTAGAATAATAGCAAATATTTTAGAGTACAATGAGGCACATCCAGAGAAACAAGTGGCACTCGTCTTTCTGGATGCACAGAAGGCATTTGACAATTTAAATTGGGAATTAATGATACAACAAATTAAGAATATGAAATTAGGAGACCAATTTTAAAGATTAATAGAAACAATATACTCCACCCAATAGGCAAATATATTATTAAATGGGGAAAGTACAGAGACCTTTAAAATAATGAAAGGAGTAAGGCAGGGATGCCCACTATCACCTCTGCTCTTCATCCTGACGCTTGAAAGTCTTTTAATAAGAATTAGACAAAATTCGGAGATAAGAGGAACTAAAATTAAAAAAGAGGAATATAAAATCCAAAAACAATACAAAGAGACACACAAATTTTTTTACAGAGCACAACAAGAATTCAAAAACGAAGCCGAAAACTCAAACTGGAACATGAAATCCAATGCAAGCAAATACAACGATAAGAGCTGAGACAATTATTAGTGAAGAAAATGTATGTACACAAAAAGCAAAAAAAGAACATCAATGGCTGCCTTGTGCTTGGTGAGCTGATGCCAATTTCTTGATGTATGGAACCATTTTTGTTAATTTCATTCTTAATTCGCCGCGTTCAGAGATCTTCAACATATTCCTTGACTTAGAAAGGATCTGTTGGACAGCACTGAATCCCCTCTCCACTAAGTAAGTGGAAGGAAAGGCTAAAAGAAGCAACTTAACTTCCTCCCACAATATTGGGAAAGTGTTCCTCATTTTTACCCCAAAAGCTTCGCAGCCGTAACTCTGAAAATGTGATTGGGCTTCACAGTCATATTTCAGATTTGTCAGTGGCTCTTACAGTTTGGGATGAAGTTGTCTGCTGTGAAAGGATTTAGCACTCAAGTGGGCACTTCCAGATTCATCAGATCATAGAATCTGGCTTCTTTTGGTTGCTTCAAATGGCAGCAAAAAACATCCAAATCTTCTGCTTGGAGTTGATGTTCATTACAAAGGCTTGGGAACTGATACAGCTCCTGGCGACTCATATTGCTTGCAAGGAAGTCCAATTTTGAAATAAATGAGCAGATTACTCCTTTGGCCATAAGAAAATTGATTTTATCTCCTTGCAGCTTTACTTTCACTTCATTCAGCTTGTCAAAAACATCAGCGAGATAAGCTACATCCAGACATCGAAGTTTAGGAGAACTGCTTAGACTTGGATCAATGGATTCAAGAAATTCGACAGCTGGATCAAAAAGTTTGTCGAATCGCCACACTTCCTTTTGAAAGCCACCTTACTTCAGTGTGCAAAAGGAGACATTCAAACTCCTCATTATTTTGTTCACAAAGCTTGTGAAATGTCAGTTGTTCAAGGTCTTAAAGCATTGCATTTGACTTAATTTTATTCACAGCATTAATAACGTAGTGTATAGACTCATGCAAACGGCCAGTCAAATTTTTGGATACAAGGTGCTGTCTATGAACGATGCAATGGACAGTCATAACTCCAGGTACAACCAATTTTAGATGAGCTTGAAAACTGCGATATCATCCAACCATGGATGCAGCTCCGTTGGTTGCACATGCCACCACATTTGTCAAAGGGACGTTTTTCTCATTAAAAAACTCTTCAACCTTTTTAAATATTGAAGAACCTTTTGTGTCAGTGGCTAAATTTTGAGCAAATAACAGTTCTTCCCCGATCTCTTCATTTCCATTGATGAAATGGACATAAGCCAATAACAAGGCTTCATTTTCACGAATCGTTGACTCATCAATCTGCATCACAAATTCGTACTTTTCAAGGTGTCAATAAGCTTTACTTCCACTTCAGCAGCCATTTCATCAATTCTTTTGATATGGTGTCATTGCTCAAAGGAATCGATTTCGTGAAAGTGCTTGTGCTGGGCCCCAACATGGTGGCAACAACCTGTTTCACTGCTGGTAAAATCAGCATTTCTCCAATAGTGTGAGGTTTACCACATTTTGCTATCAACAAAGATACTTCATAGGAACAAATGAGCCCCTTGTCGTCGTTGAGTGACGATTTTCCAAATAACTTCTCAACAGTGCTGTGACCCTCAAACTTGACCTTTAAGGATTGGAAAAATGATACCGGTTTGTCGGCTTTATCCAAATGAATTCTTACCAAATGGTCTTTCAGTTGGGAAGGCTTCATCGCTTCATTTGAAAATGTTTTGTCACAAAGAAGACAAAATGAAAGCTGTAAGTTGGAAGGAGATGGAATGAATCCCAATTTTAGGTATTCCGTCGAATATTGGCGACACTTCCTCTTCTCGGACATGTTGAGAGGTCTTCGAAATGAAAGGCACCAACTGCAAATTAAATTTTTGACTGCACTGGAACACTATAAAACACATGTGGACGTCGATAAACCTAGTTTCAAGAGTTACATTGACATTACAGCTGATATCACAGGGGACAGCCACTCAGCATGCGAAAGAAGTGCTCACCCCTCCATCACTGCCCATTCTGGCCAGTGGCGCGCCACTGTAGAGTGAGGAGGCTGCTGTGCAACGTGCATGAAGATGAGCAATGCATATTCACATATGTATGACATTCTGTACTGAAGCTAGCTGGAGGAACATTTTAAAACACAATTCAATCCACTAATAGCGAGCGATCTGATGTTTTTGTACGACAGATATACAGCGGTTCACTGTACGAAAAAAGTTTCAAAAGTGTCCCCAAAACTTCTCACTCCATCGCCCCCATATCGCCCCCCCTTCCATTCCTTTGCCCCCTCATCACCCCTTTTTGTTCCATCCACCCCCCCCCCCGAAAAACAAAAACGTTCCCTGGGGGGGGCAATATCGCCCAGGTTAAGAACTAATGTTCTATACCATGCTGTACATTGTTTTCAAATTTGTGAAGCTGCCAGAGCTATTTGAAATTGGACAGGCTAAAAATTTGACAAATAAATAAATATTACACTTGACCTTAGACAAAAAGCAATAAATGTTTTCATATACTAGTGGGAATAGTATTAAAACTGCTTGAATTATGCTATTAGTTAGGAAAGAGGTTAATATGTTAGCAACACGAATATATTGATTGTTATGGACATTTATTATTATTAAGATAGGATATTAGATTTTGATTTAATTCTTATTATTTTATTAGCCTATAAAATGATTCTTTTATTTCATAGATGTTTGGCAAAATTGTATAATTAATATATAATCATTTAATTCTAGGAAATGACATTGATCTATTGATGTATCAGAGTAAGGATAAGAAGATCTCTCCTAAAAATATAGTTATAATCAAAATTAGAAGGTGTTCTAAGCTTACACACAAAAGTTTAATTTGATTGATGTGTAGTGTAAACTTCATGTTAGGATTAATTTCGTATGCTCACAGAATGTGTTCTATACTAGATTATTTTAATTTCTTTTTTATTAGAATATGTTTTTGATTCTTCTGTTCATCTTATTATTATATCTGATCATGCTTCTCTCACCTGAACCCTTCAATTTAAAAAATTTAAATCTGCACAACGTAATTGGTATTTTAACATTTGTTACAAAAGGAAGGATTTTTAAGTTAAAGAAGAAATTTTGATTAAAGAAAGATGTAGAAGATCCTATCGAGCTGGCCTATCATGCAGTTGTATTAGCCAAGTTACAGATGGGAAATTTTTATGATGACCAGGTAGCTTTTTCATTTAATAGATTAAAGCATTGGGAGCCTGATGAAAAAGATGATATGTTGTTGACACATCAATTAAAGCAAGATCAACAGAGCCTACTTTCTAAAATAGAGTATTAATGTAAAGTATTAGAATGTAGAACATAGACTAATAGGATTAGAAGGGACCTTGGAGGTCTTCTAGTCCAACCGCCTGTTCAATCAGGAGAACGCTATATGATTAACTATTATTAATTACTAATTATTAAAAATCATTAGAATTAACTTTTTTCTAAATTATCATATACTTGTTATTATAACATACAAAGCTTGTAGGATAATAGGAAGCAATTCTTGAATCATATAGATATTCAATTTTTATTACAGGATAATATTGATATTACTTGATTCTAATAGTTTGTGTAAATTGATTAACCTCCTGGTCCTAGAATGGTACGAAGTGTTTGCAGATTTCCTGGACTCTGTACTATTGGAAGTTTATAATGAATCTTTTAAAAAGCTAGTAAATGGCCCCTTTCATTTTATGAGGCTTATATAAAATTGATTTGAAAACCAGATAAAAATCCTAAATTCTGGGCAAGCTACAGGTTTACTTCATTAATTAAAGTGGATACAGAGGCTCCAATTCTTTTACTTTATTGGCTAGATGGTTGAAGAAATTTTATTACTTAGAATCTAACCATCCCAGACAGGGTTTAAAATGATGAAGCATTAGTCAATTTACATTTATTAATTATTAATTTATTTATGTATTTATTTATTAATAATTATACTGGAAATAGCTAAAGACAGATTGGACTCTGTGTTCTTTAAATGCAAAAAAAATCTTTGTTTTGGTGCAGATTAATTGTTTAAAACAACTGATGATCAGATACAGTTTTTCCAGAGATTTTGTTCGTTGGATTGAGACATATTATTTGCAACCTTGTATGAGAGCCATGGCAAATGAAACTATTTCAAATTCTTTTGAGTTACAATGTGGTATTTGGCAGGTGTGTCCATTTTTGTCCTTGTTTTATAATTTGATCCTTTAGGTTTAATGGGTATTATCTCAGCAGGGAGCTAATGCAGATTATTTTTATATAACAATTATGTATTAAGAATTTTGGATAAGTATTTTTCTGTCTAATTTCATACACATAGTATAGTATTTTGGAAAGTACTGCACACTGAACAAACTGTTTAAAAGGAACTGGGCTAAATGCTGTTTATGGGCTTTGGGCCCAAATCCTTTTGACAAATGTGATCAACAGAATCACTGTGGCATTTGATTCCTGTAGGAGTTTTGCTGCTTTTGAGGAAGATTCAGTGAAAGGGATTGGGGGAGGAGGGAGGAGTCTAATTATTTTCAGTAGGAATTCTAAAAGACAAGTATTTTTAATAGGGGGGGGGTGATGACTCAGTGGTTTAAAATGTTGAGCTTGTCAGTTGGAAAGTTGACAACTTGGTTTCAAGAACCACGTGCTGGGCCACAGGTGAGCTCCTGTTACTTGCCCTAGCTAGCAGTTTAAAACATGCAAATACAAGTAGATAAATAGGTAACACTTCAGTGGGAAAGTGACAGCATTCTGTGCGCCTCAGCATATATTCATGCTGGCCACCTGACTCAGGAAATATCCTTGGAAAATGCTAGATCCCTTGATTAAGAAACAGAGTTGAGCACCATTCCCTAGAGTCAGACACGACTGAAGAGGGGAAACCTTTACCTTTATTTTAATATGCATGAATTTACTTATATTTATATTGTATCTGTTATTTATTTATTCATTCATTTTCTATCTTTATTTATAAAAAATGTATAGCAACAGTGTATGTTAGTAATTGTCATTTACATGTAACACATGAAATACATTTTCATATATAAAATTCTTTCATGTATGAAAAATAAGCATCCTTGCTACTGTATTCAGATGAATGAGCACCAACACAAAATTTTGTGTGATTTGCATTGAAGCCAAGAATACAAAATAACAGAACTGAAAGGGATTTGGAGGTCTTCTACTTGAGAAGGTCCCTATACCATTCCTAGGTTAAAACTGTAGCAGTCCGATTGTATTGTTTACATTTTTTTTCACCTTTCTACAATCTGTGACATCTAAACATCTGCTCAAGGTAATCCTAATTTTAGTGGCCTGTTGTTCCCAAATAATATTAAAAAAACTTTAGATTTAAAACAGCAAATTTGGTGTGATGAATGTCAAGGGAATCAGCAACAGGGTGAAAAAATCATAAAACCCTGAAACTATATTATAAGCCAGATTTTAAAATTTGACTTCCTATTAGCATATCAAAAATTATGTGCTCTAAGAATAAACCCCAAATAAATTACTTCATGTCCAAATATCCAAAAGATATTTTATACACAGACATTATAGTGAGGATTGAGCCAGGCTGAAATTATTGATCATAATATATAATCATTTTCATAATTACAGAATCAAATTCATTTTTCTGTTTATTCTGTTTTGAATTCAGTGGAAGTCTGTATGTGTAAAAAAAGTTGACCTGACTTTCTAACATCCATTGAAATTAGTTCATATATTTACTAAAAGCAATGATATTTGAATTGTTCCTCTTGGTGAAATGACTGCACAAAGCAGTTATTAGCCATTGGCATGGTGGGAGAAGAGAGAGAACTGCAGCCAATCAAACCTGTAGCTGGAATTAAATCAGAATAAAGAATACATACATATATACATACATACATACATACATACATACATACATACATACATACATAATCACAGAATAAATCAATCATCAGGACCAGATAGTTTACATTTCAGGGTTCTAAATGAGGTGGCAGATGTGATCTTGAAACTACTGAACCATATCATTCAAAGATCCTGGAACACTGGGGAATTATCAGAGGACCAGAAAAGAGCCAATGTGGTTCCCATCTTCAAACAAGGAAAAAGTGCACCCAGAAAACTTCAGACCAATCAGCTTGATATCAGTACCTGGGAAGATCCTGGAAAAGATAATCAAGTAGCACATTGTGGATAAGGGAATGTTTTTTTCCAAGATTTTATTTTTTAAAATATATCAAATAATGCATGAACAGTGTGACACCTGGGTGTCATACATTCTAATACAAATAAAAGTAATAAAACTAATAAATTTATTACATTCAGTCAATTTATGAATTTCTAATAATAATACACATTTATATTAGATTATAGACATGATTATTAGATTAGATTATAGACATAATTATTCAATTATTCCATGTTGTATCTTGTTATTACTTTTATTATTATAAAGTGTATACAATAATATTCCACCTTCTCTTGTTTCTATCACTTATTCTAGCTCTTATTCATGTCACACTATTAAAAAAAACTTTTTCTGTCTATTATATCTAACTTCTAATCATGTCACCTACCAAAAGAAGAGAGAGAGAGAGAGAGAGAGAGAGAAGGAAAAGCAAATCAGAACATCAATAAATAGAAGGATTATCCATCATCTCTTGCCTGCTTCAATATTTTTATTGCTACGCTTTAAAAGAGAGAGAAGGAAAAGCAAATCAGAAAAATAAAAGTCATCTATTGCCTCTTGCCCACTTCAATACTTTAACTGCTATGCATTTTCTATTGACTTTCCTCCCCAATTCCTCTCTTAAATCTTTATCTGTATCTTCATCTGCTTCTTGGCTATTCGATCTAAGCACTTCTCCCACTTCTAACTCTCTTCTACTGCTCAGTTTCTAAAGTTTCTATCCAGATCCTTGTCTCCCTTTCAAACATATCTTCCAACTCTCTTAATATATTTTCTCCTGGTTTAATTCAACAGGCATTGTTATTTCCATTGTTGTCTCCTTTTTGTCTTCTTCCTTTCTTTCTTCTGTTGACGCCTCCCTTTCCTGGGCGGCTTGGTCTTTGCTCATCGTCCTTTGTACGATATTTTCCATTTTGTCTGTAATCTCCTTACATCAGGGATGAAAATCTACCAGTTCTGCCTGGTTTGCTGGAATCGGTAATCGGCTTTTAAAAAGTAAAAAAAGGTTCCCACGATCGCACAGCACAGCTGATTATCACAGCTGATGAACCTTTTTTTACTTTTTTAAAAGCATTTTTTACTATCTGTTCACCCAACTGGTAGTAAAAAAATGCTTTAAAAAGTTTTTTAAAAGGGTTCTAACTACCAGCTGTTTGACAATCAGCTGTGCTGTAGGATGTCGGAACCTTTTTCTTTCTTTTTTTTTAAAGCATTTTTACTATCTATTAGCCCTAACCGTGAATCTGTTGCAGGGGCCATTTTGTGTGAAGTCCAGCTGCTGCTGTATTGTCTGTGAGTCAGTTGTGTAGCTTTTCTGTTAACTTTGTGTAAAGTGTGATAGTTGATTTTTGAGCTCTCTGTGACCATGTGAGGTTCCTGCTTGTTGCAGGGCCATTTTGTGTGAAGTTCAGCTGTTTTGCATCCCTTTTGCAAGTTCAATCTTCTAGCATTACATCCAACTGTCCCTTTAGTTGAGTAGTTCCTCACTTTTATATTTGGATCTCCAATAATCATGCGGTAGCTAAAAATAATCCAATAGATATTTTCACAGTCTTTCATATAGGTGTAGTTTTCTCTTTCGTCAGCAGTGGCACTCATCACTTAAATTTCAGTATTGCTACTCAGATGTCATTTTGGTTGTAAAACAATTATAAACAATTATAAAAGCAGAATAAGCTTCATGGGTAAGTAATTCCAACATTTAAAAATGCCTTCCCAGTACCACTTTTTCCCAATTTAGGAATTCAATTTCCTGTATATTTCAAAAAAACAAAATTATTATTCTCTCCTGCACCTTTTATTTCTGGTGTTTACTCAGAGTGCCTAGATGCCGGGGTGTGTATGTGTGTGTTTAAAAGCACAATGGCTATATATGTATACTTTTTCCTCTCTCTTTTTTAAAAAAGGAGGAAGATATATGTTAAAATTAAATATGTATATTAAAAAGGAATTATAAATACCATCAACATAAAACGGAGCTCGCTCAGAAGCTGAAATACACCAAGTAAATGAGATGAAGAGTGTGAAGCAGAGGGGAGAGGTAAGGGAAAAAGAGAGGGATAGGAGAGAGGGCGGGGGAGGAAGAGGAGAAGAGAAAGGAGTGGAAAGGAGAGAGAGGAGAAGGAGAGAGGAAGGGGAAGTAGAGAAGATAAGGGTGACAGAGGGAAGAAAGGAGGTAGGGAGGGGGAGGAGAGAGGGAGAAGAAAGTGATGGATAAGGTACAAATATGGTATATGGAGAGCAGAAGAGCCAATAATTGTTTTTGGGAGTTGATGGCAAGACAAATTGATGTAAACATTTAATAATACAATACAATGTTGGCTATGTAATAGTATACATGTGGTTATATGTTATGAAAATGAAAAAAAAAAGTTAATAAAAATAATTTAAAAAGAGTGCCTAAACACCGCTTTAACAGATAGAGCTGAGCTGATAGTTTTAAATTGTTCCTTGGGGTTAAATTTAAAGCAAAAAGAAAATCCTCGCCCCCAGTTCCAATACAGTCCACTTACCAGTCTTAGTTGTTCCTCAGTTGTCCCAGTTTTGTGGCAGCCATCTTTAGGTTGTCTCTTCTTGCTGTGGCTGGGAGGGGGGAAAAACCCAGGTGTAGCAAGGGATCTGCAAGATACAAAAAAGATGTTGAAACCCTATAAAAACTGCAGAGAAGATCAACAAAGATGATAAGGGAACTGGAGGCTAAAGCCTATGATGAACAATTGCAGAAAGGTATGTCTAGTCCTGTGATGGCGAACTTATGGCACATATGCCACAGGTGTTACACGGAGCCATATCAATGGGCACATGAGCTGTTGCCGTAGCTTGGCTCCAGCGTGCATGCACATGGTGGCTAGCTGATTTTTGGCTGGCCTGCCCAAGCTGCCCTTCCCTTCCCAGGAGTCTCACACGATGCCAGGTAAGTACAGGCTATTGGGGGTAGTTTCAGCCTCCAGAGGCCTCCGGGAGGGTGGGGGAGGCCATTTTCACCCTCCTCAGGCTCCAGGAAAACCTCTGTACCCTGGGGAGGGCGAAAAAGGGGTCTGCTGGGTCCACCGGAAGCCAGGAAATGGGCCATTTCCGGCTTCCAGAGGGTCTCCAGTGAGGTGGAGGAAGCCATTATCACCCTCTCCAGGCTCCAAAAAAGCTGAGTGCACATTTGCGGGTCAGCGGGAGGCTCATGCATGCATACACAGGGGGCACGGCATGGGGGTATTAAATTATGGGTGTGAGCATGCATGCACGCGCAATAGCGCACAAGTACTTTCAGCACCTGAGTGGAAAAAGGTTCGCCATCACTGGTCTAGTCTAACAAGTAGTAATGATGATATGTTGGCAGTAGTCCAATGCTTGAGGGGCTGTCATAGGGAAGAGAGAGTTGACCTATTCTTCAAAGAAGCTCAGGGCAGGACAACAAGTAATGGAAGAGCATTAAAGAGAGATCCAACCTAAAACTAAGGAGAAAGTTCTTGACAGAACAATTAGTAAAATGACTTATCTCCAAAAGTGGGTATGGAGGTTTTCAAGAAGAGACTAGATAGACATTTGTCTGGAATCATGTCGGGTCCCAGAGAGCTGGACTAGAAGATCTCTAAGATCTCTTCCAACCCTATTATTCTATGCTCTGAAATACTAGGGGCCATCTGCTCTGAAGGGTTTAAGGACTATTCTGGTTGAAACAGTTTTGAATTGAAACTGAAAAACATGAATGGTGCATTTGGAATGGGGGGGGGAGGTAGGAAAATGTCATTCCTTCATGGCCTCAGGAAATGGTGGATGACCTCTGCTAATAATAGGCCAAGCAGATATATCCTTGCTCTGGGATAGTCTATATCAGGGCTGTCAAATTCCTGGCCCGGGGCCGGATGCATCATGCACTAGTCACCCCCACCCCATTGTACTGAAGGGAGGGAAGTCCCAATACATCACATGATGCTGCTGTGACAACATGAGTTTAACACCACTACTCTATACTTACTGGCTGGATGGACAAGCATGAGTACTGCATTTGCAGCTGGAGTTGTTTTGTGGCTTCGTGAAATTAGTGTCTGGTCTACTTGTATAATAGTGGTCGCCTTATTACAGTAGAGGAATGAAGTTTTAATACATGTCCCGTTCTTTTTGTTCCTTGGATCAAGGTTAAGAATAAGGACGCATTATAGCTCACAGCTTTTCAAAGCAGCTTTTGAGTTCTGTATGCAGATGAATTCCGTCTTGGAATTTTAGTTTTAATGTAATCTCTCTTGAACAAGACAGAGAAACCCTGCATCAATAAGCAGGACCCAGTCTTGTCCTCTTTCTCAACAGTCGTCCTTTGTGATCCACTCAAGACTTCAGTTGAGCATCTCAAAGCCCAATGAATCGCATTCCCTTCACAGACTCCTGAGTGGGCCCATTGTTTAAATGCCCATTAAGAACACCAAATATGCCTTTTTTCTCAAACAAATACAAAACTCTCTAATACAAAGTGAAACTGACTGTTCTATTAATGTCCATCTTGCATCAGGAAGTTTATAAAGAGTGGAAAATTTATAATTGACTTTTCTGCTAGTAGCAAATGTCACATTTCCTTAATCCTTCATAATTCACTAAGGTGTTTCAACTGCCTCCAAGGCTCCCACAACAGTACTTACAAATTAGCACATTTTTTTGCTTTTCATTAAACACAATACAGAAATCTTCTCATATTAGGGTTTCTCGTCTCATTATTGAAAGTACTAGTACTTTGGAACTTCTGCTAGCAAATTATAATGTGCTCAGCCAGTGTCCATTGTAAAATATGCACTTCAAAAACTATCACATACTTGGTCCTCTTTAAGCACTGGAAAAATTGAAGTGTATTCTGAAAAGCTTCATGGAGTCTGTATAGCTTTGCAAATCATTGCTATGCTATGCCAAGCTCTCTTTCATTTTCCACAGGCACCGCGCCATTATTGTTCTTTAAAAAATCAAAACGGATTGTTTCTTGCTGTGATGAAAAATTATTTAAGATAACAAGCCGTATGAAAACCCCAAATCATTTTGGGCTCTTCTCTTTACAGTATTATTTGCCTCGTGCATTTCTGGCATTATGCTATCTCCTGAATTGACCACCTTGCCTAGTGAGCAGGTGATATTTCAGAAACTTCCCATATAGTCTACTTTGATCTTCACCTGGAGAAAGGAAGTATGCAGATGATTCTGCAAAGATGGCATCCACATAGCAGCCATAAGTCTGTCAGAACCATTGCAACAGAGAAATCAAAGAGAAAAACATTAAGTGGGGTTCTAGCTAAATGCTCAGCTGGTGTTTCCTTTAAACATAACACGTTGCTAGAGTTCATATGGAAAATAAACCTTGCTAACAGTATATTCATATAAAGAAATATACTGCTAGTAAGGTTCTTTTCAAAACCAAAACAACAAGCAAACTCCGGTGATATTCCAATGTTTGTCAAAAGAAAATAGCATGTACTTCCACCATCTTGTCACAGTTTCAATAACCCTCTTCCTGGATTTCATTTTCTCTCACTCAACAAATGATTTCTAAAGGAAGACTCACTAGCACAGGCTTTCACCCTGAGTGGCTAGTTGAAGTGTTTGCAAAGTTCTCCAATGCTTGACTCACTAAACTTCATTAGGGATGATAGGGAAAGGCGACCTCTGATAGACAAGTTGCAACTGAGATTTTGGGAGGTAAAGGAGCTTTATGCTTAATCTTCATGGTAGCTATTTCATATCATTGCTAAGAAGCAGTGTTAGAAACCAGAATATCTTGCAGAATTATTTTAGGTATTTCTTCTTCTTCTCAGGACCTGGTAACATCACTGCTAGAAGGCACTTTCTGCTTTTTATTTAATTACTAAATTGCTGGCTACTGAATCTCTCAGCAGATCAGAATAACACATTCTAATTCAAACAATTAAAAGCAACATTAAAAACAATTGAAAGCTGACTTTAAAACTTATCTCTTAAAGGCTTTTTAAAAGCAAATAAGTTAGCTCCCTCAATTAGAGCAGGGATGTATTCCAAAGATCTAAAGCATCCAAGAATGTTTGACCTCAAATTGCCACAAATTGTATAGGCAAATCTCAGATGATTTTAGCAGTGGGGTGGTGAGCGGATTGTATCACAAGAATTACACATTACATAGGATATAAAAATAATAATAATCTGTACATTGTATTTTGTTTGGAAATAAAAATCTCTTCAATACTGTTGCCACAAGTATAAGATGGTCTGGAAAGCAATCCGTTCAGAGCCTAACCTGTTTGTTGGCTGCTGATATCAGCTGATTCTGAGCAGCTTGCAAAAAAAAAATTGTATCATGAAACAGGGGTTTCATGTTGTGGATTTTTAATGTCATAAGCTGTTTGAAGTCACCCTATGTGAGAGAGAAAGAGAGAGAGAGAGAGAGAGAGAGAGAGAACACATGTACAGTGCATTCAGAAAGTATTCAGACCCCCTTTTTTCGTTTTTGTTATGCTGCAGCCTGATTCTACAATTGTTGAAATTCATTTTTTTCTCATTAATCTACACTCAGTACCCCATAATGACAAAGTGAAAACAGAATTTTAGAAATGTCTGTAAATTTATTAAAAAGAAAAAACTGAATTATCACATTAGCATCAGTATTCATACCCGTTGCAACAACATGTGAAATCTAGCTCTAGTGCAGGGATGTCAACTCCCGCCCCGTGGGCTGGATGCATCATGCACTACCCACGCCCATACCCGGTTTAGTGAAGGGGGGGGAAGTTCCAATATGTCATGTGACAATGTGAGTTTGACACCCCTGCTCTAGTGCCTCCCATTTCTCTTGATCACTACACCTTGAATGGAGTCAAACTGTGGTAAATTAAATTGATTGGACATTTTAAGATTCACTATGATGAAAATGTAACAGGAGAATCTTTGCATTCCAGACAATTTAAAGACCCTAAAGCTAATCGGGAAGGTTTGTGTGTAAGACAAATGACTGTACGTTTGGATCTTTGTATCCTTAACGGGTCCCCATGGGGCGACTTTCCAGCAGAATATACTTATCGGGGAGCAGGAAGAAAATCCACAGTTGATTACTGGATAATATCATATGACCTCCTGAAGTTCTTACAGAAGATGGAGGTAGACTCGCAACTGGAAAGCGATCATAGTACAATTCTCCTTACTCTCACATTGCACCAGAAATCTCTAAGGGCAGGCACAGCCTACCTACCCAGGTTAGAGACTCAGGTAAAAATTAAATGGAACGAGAAAAAGGCTAAGGAAGTTACCAAATGGATGTTAGCCCCTGAAACCATAGAGCTACGTACATCTCTACTATGGAATAAGTGTGGAGGATCTTACCTAGAGGGGTTTGAATCCTTAATTTTAAATTTGAATTCGGTTCTCAGTAACATCATTAGCTCACTCCAAAAGGCCACTTTCAAAGAATAAAAAATGGTTCAATAGAGATTGTGTGCAACTAAAAAGGATATATAATATGGAATACAAGAAAAGTAAAAGTGCCCCCTTTGAGGATCACACTTACTACTTAAAGCAGCTGAAAGCACAATATAAGAACCTTCTAAAATAAAAGAAAAGTGCAGCTCTGAAGGAGTCTTGGCATAGACTAATTACGGGAGTCAGGACAAAAAATACATCCCTTTTTTGGTACATCACCAGGGGATTGGAGAAACCTCCCCTATCCCCCCAACAAATCAGGTTCCAATTCATGCCTGGGAAGAGTATTTTAGGGAGCTTTATACAGATCCTGACTATGTAACCAAGGAGAGCCAAGCTAATTTGGACCAAATTCCTTACTGGCCCCCTGTTACACCAGAAGAGATATCCCGATTGATCGGAGCCCTAAAGGCTAATAAGGCACCTGGGGCTGATAATGTCCTGCCAGAAATAATAAAAAAGAACGCCAGTTGGTGGGCTCCACTTTTAGCATCACTGTTTACATTTATAGATAAAACCGGCCATATGCCTAGAAATTGGGGAGTAGCAATTATCATACCAATTTATAAAAAAGGTAATAGAAATGACCCAGGCAATTATAAACCCATTATTCTTCTAAGCATGATTAGTAAACTGTATGCCAAACACCTAAGTTATAAACTTCAAGATTGGCTAATTTCAGGGGGGATAATCAAAGACAAACAAGCCGGTTTTAGAGAAGGAAGATCTATGGTGGATCATATCTTGGTACTCCACCATTTAGTACAAAAATACACATATTAAAAAAAATCCTCTTTTTTTGTGGCCTTCCTTGATTTTAAGCAGTCCTTTGATTCAATATCCAGGATCACCCTCTGAGAGAAAATAAAATGCACCACTATCGATAAACGCTTCCTCTTCCTCATACAAAAATTGTATGCCAATTCCACCTTGAAAGTAATCCCCAAGGGAATTTAACTGGCTCAGTAAGGGTACAAAAAGGGGTACGGCAGGGTTGCATCCTGTCCCCCTCCCTCTTTAGCTTCTATATTAATCCCCTGATTGATCTCTTACAGAACCCTGATTTCCATCCTCCTAACCTAGCACAACACAAAATTCCAATTCTCTTATATGCTGATGCTGATGCTATTATTTCACAAACCCCTGTAGGACTGAAGAGAGCAATTAGGGCAACACTCGGCTACTGCAGGCAAAACAAGCTGGTCCTTAACTTTGATAAATCAAAATTTTTAGTTTTTGCTAAAAGACCAAGCCAATACTCCTGGAAAATAGAAGGAAATAGTTTGGAACAGGTTAAAACATTTAGATACCTTGGGGTGGTTTTCCACTCGCAAGGGACATGGAAGGCACACCTGGATCACACATTGCAAGTAGCCAATAGGTCCTCAAATGCAATTAAACATTTCTTTTATACAGGTGGAGGTCAGTTAGTACCTGCTGCCTTAAAACTTTTTGAGGCCAAAACATTGGCACAAATTCTATATGGGGCACAAACAGGAATCCTTGCAAAGAAATACTTGCTAGAAACCATACAAACCAAATTCCTGCGAGTCATCTTAGCTGCACCCAATGGAACGTCAAATGCCCAGTTAAGAATTGAGACAGGCATGCCTCAAATTCAGGTAAGAGCCTGGAAGATGATGATCATTCATTGGCTTAAAATGCATTTCTTTCCAGAGGGACTGTCCCCACTAGTGTTGACTGACAATTTCCTCTCCCCCTGAAAACAGGCAATTGATCACAAGCTGGGCTCTTATGGGCTCTCACCGTTATTCTTAATGTCCCTAGGCTTTGATCAAGCAAAGCAAGTAGTAATTAATAGAATGAAGGACATGGAGTTCCAAGAAGAACTAAATAGGTTGCCTCTCCACAGTAGGGACAGAATCAAACAGGGTGTGTGGGAATCAGCAAGATATCTAAATGACCTGATCTTCCCAAAACAAAGAATAGCTTTCTTCAGAGCCAGATTTAACATTCTTCCTTCAGCACTCCTCCAGGGCAGGTATAAGAGAACACCTATAGCAGAACGGGTTTGTATATGTGATAAAGGAGAAGTGGAAGATAATTCACATGTTCTATTACACTGCGAGCTATACAGAGCTTGTAGGTCTGCACATAGTCTCCCCTTATTAGAGCGATTGCCAGGGAGGGCAGACAATTTTTATCTAGGCTTTCTCCTCCAGGACACTAACCTGGTTACCAAGTATGCAGTGGCAAAGTTCTGGGCTGCTGCAATGTCTATAAGAAAAAAATTGGCTACAGAAGTATAGTTGTCATCTTGTACCAATTATCTGGACATATCTCTAACAATCTTTGGACCATTGTATTTACTCCTATACTTAACAGTGTTGCACCCAGGTAAACCAGGGCGTGACCTGAACAATCTGAGAACATGTATGTTATTTTCCAGTTTTAACATCAATGCTTTTTAATTATATCTTAATGTCAGTACTTTTTAACATATTGTAAAAAGTAATGTGTATTGCTAGTCTTTGACCGTAATAAAGATTTACTTACTTACTTACTCAAATGAAAGATGTTTGGTGCAACCAGGACTCTTCTAAGAGCTGGTCACCTGGTCAAACTGACCTATTAGGGAAGAAGGGCTTTAGTAGGAGACGTGACCAAGCGTTAAATAAAGAGGCTCACCCAAAGGGAATTTAGAGTGGGGGATAAAGTGTATTTGTCCATGAAATATCTAAACCTGAAACAGCCTTGTAAAAAGTTAGGTCCCAATAACATAGGGCCTTTCCAAATTATCTGGATTGTGAGTCGAATGACAGTGGAGCTGAAGTTACCAAGAAGCCTAAGGCAAGTTCATCCAGTATTTTATTGCAGTCTTTTAAAACCCTTTGAGGGATCTGGCTTGAGGCCAGTGAAAAAACAACCTCCTCCTCCCATCCTAGTTAAGGGAGAGAGCACTATGAGATCAAAAGAATTCTCAACTCCAGATATCACAATGGAAAATTACAGTGCCTAGTACTGTAGAAAGGCTACCTGTTAGCAGACGCTGTGTGGGTGGCAGCTCTAGATGTTAGTGCAGTGAGGTTAGTTAAGACGTTTCATGCTAAGTATCCTCAACGTCCCCAATAAGGATTGTAGCAATAATTGGATTGTAAGTAATAATGTAATAATATGTATGTTTATTGTTTCAAGTCTACCTTTCTTCCATGTGTGTAGAGTGTGTGTGTGTGTGTGTGTGTGTGTGTGTGTGTGTGTGTGTTCAGCATGTCAAGACTGAGTCAAGTTTTCACTTGCTTTGCTCTCAGCTTGATAAAGAATGGGGTGGGGTAGATTGGAATACAAGGGTGGAGGGAATGGCATCCAATCATTGTTGATTCCCACTTTTAAGAAAGGTTTCATCAAAATCACTGAGTGCTTGTATGCAAAAAAAAAAAATCCCATTGATTTTGGCCACCACTCTTTGTCTGTCTGTTTGTCTGTGTGTCTGTCTGTCTATCTATATCTAAATATCTATATACAGTATCTATATATCTATCTATACACAACTTTGTATTTGCATTCCGTTGGGACATTATCTGCACATCATATTTTGCAGAATGTAGTGAAACCACATCATTCAGATCTGTTAATGAAGCCTGTCATATCTAACTTTGTATAGAACTTTTTCAAAACCTAAACTTTGAAGTGCTATGTATAATAAAGATAAAATAGCTCATTTTGCTTTCTTCTTCAAACTTCAAATCTTCAAACTGTAAAGCATCAAGCTCCAGATCAGGTAATGGTAACATATACATATCAATGCATGGGCAGTGTGGCACTTGGCTGTCATACATCCTAATACCAATAAAACTAGTAAAATTAATCATAGTTATTACATTCAACCAATTTATATATTTCTAATAATACACATCTATATTGAGTTATAGTCTATCATTATTTAATTATTCCATGTTTTAATATATTGCTCTAATGCCACTCACCATATTATATAATCATACAAAGTTAAACTGCCATTCAATTTCTAAGCTTTCTTCTTGTTATTACTTTTATTTTATTATACAAAAAGTATCCACTAATATTCCCCCTTTTTCTTATTTCTACCTCTATTCTAACTTTTAATCATGTCACCTTTTATTTAAAGATGTTTTCTTTCTATCCTACCTAACTTCTAATCATGCCATCATTCTTTTTAAAAAAGGGAAACAAAGAGAAGAAAAAAAAGCAAATCAGAACAACAACAAAGATATTTTTTAACCCTAACCTTTTCCTTTGTATCCATTGTCTCTCACCCGCTTCAGTACTTTAGTTGCTGTGCTTTTTTTTTACTCGCCTCCCATATTCTTCTCTTGGATCTGTCTGCATCTACTTCTTGGCTGTTCAATCTAAGTATTTCTCCCATCTCTACCCTCTTCCACTTCCAAGCTTCCAAAATACCTGTCCAAATCCCTATCTCCCTTTCAAAAGTATCGTCCTGTATCTTCAATTGTCTTTTCAACTGTCTTAAAATATTTTCCAAAAATTTCTCCAGTCCACTCAAGGCTTCCGTTGCTTCAACCAGGCCAGTCCCAGGACCAGGGATCTTTCCATCCCAGGGGCAACTATAAAAGATGCTGAGTGACCCCCATCTGCATCCGAGGTGGCGCAGTGGTTAGGGTGCAGTACTGCAGGCCACTTCAGCTGATTGTTATCTGCAGTTCAGCGGTTCTAATCTCACCGGCTCAAGGTTGACTCAGCCTTCCATCCTTCCGAGGTGGGTAAAATGAGGACCCAGACTGTGGGGGCGATATGCTGACTCTGTAAACTGCTTAGAGAGGGCTGAAAGCCCTATGAAGCGGTATATAAGTCTAACTGCTATTGCTATTGCTATCCCCAAGGGTTTGGTAGCAAATGTGGTGGGAATGCCCTCTGCAACTGAGTCATCCAGTGGGCAGAAGGCAATTGGCATTTTGAGCCGTCAGCAGGTGGCACTCTCAACTTAAATTTCAGTGTTGCCACTAGTAAATCTAATTTTAGTCTTTCAATCATAATTTTAATTGTTGTTCAATTATAGAAGCAGAATAAGTTTTTAAAGTAAATAATTCCAGCATTTTAAAATGCCTTCCCATTACCACATCTTCCTAGTTTAAGAGTCCAATTTTCTGTATTTTAAAAGATTTATTGTTTTTCTCTCTTGAGTCTTTTCCTTCTAGTCTGGTATTTTTCTCAGAATACTTAATCACTGCTTTTAACAATAATTCTGAGCAAATAGTTCTAAATTATTTCTTGGGGTTAGGTTTTAAGTGAAAATGAGTCCTCTCCCCAGTTCCAGCAACTGTTCACCTACTTCACTCCAGCACCAGTCTTAGGTGTTCCATGGTTGTCCCAGTTTCGTGGCAGCCATGTTTAGGCTGCCTTTTCTCCTCACTGTGGCAGAGAGGGAAAAAGAACCCCAGGTCAGACAGGAGAGCTTCAACTCTCTGTGACCTCATAGGGCAGTGATGGCGAACCTATGACACGCGTGTCAGTGCTGACACGCGTAGCCATTTCGGGTGACACGCACATGCTCCCCAAACTTGTTTCAGCGGCAGCTCTCAGCCTGGGCGGCAGCGTCACGCAGGCTGTGGAAGGAGGAGGAGGAGGAGGAGGAGGAGGAGGAGGGAACCAACCAAAGAGAGGCTTTTACCGGGTCTGCGCCCCACAGCCAGGATCGTCCTTGCGCCTCAAGCCGCGTTTCTTCCTGCAAAGCCCTTCGGGCAACCCGAGAGTTCCGCTTGACGCCAGAAGGGCTTTGCAGGAAGAAACGCAGCTTGAGGCGCCAGGACGGTCCTGGCTGTGGGGCGCAGACTCGGTAAAAGTTGGTTCCCTCCTCCTCCTCCTCCCCCTCCTTCCACAGCTTGTGTGACGCTGCCGCCCAGGCTGAGAGCTGCCGCTGCCGCTGCTGCACAACTGAGGGAGGGAGAGGGAAAGCAGAGGTAGCCTCAAATTCCACCGTTGGGACAGGGGAAAGGGCTTGTCCCTCAAGAGTGGGGGGGGATAGAGGTGGGAAGAAGGGGCCCGGCCTGTCCCCAACGCCCCCCACAGACGGATTACGGATCGAACGCTTCTCTCTCTGCAGCCTTTTTCTGCAAGTCCCAGCTACTCAGCGGGGCGTCATCATTTCCGGGGGGTTGCAGTTTTCCAGCTCAGATATCAGGATCCGCCGGGATTAAGTGGGAGAAAACGCCGCTGGCCAAGCGGAACAAACACATCCAAAGGTTAATCTTATTTTACGAAAACACAACTTCCAAAAGTCGATCGTGGCCTCCGTCAAGAAGCTCTTCCCCCACCCCCCACCCATTCTGGGGTCTTGGTGTCCCTCGGCTAAGATCCACCCCGGAAAGCAGAACGGGGGCAGCCCTCCTGTAATTCTGGCTGGGTTAAAGAGCAGGGATGGAGGAGCCATATCACACCTTCATTCAAAGGGTGGGGAGGGGGAGGCCCGATAAAGTCCCTCCCTTGGGGTGTCTGAAGTCCCAGCTGAAGCAGCCGAAGGAAAAAGGATAAGCATCCGTCGCTGCCCAATGGCGCTTGGGGTAACCCCGCTGTGCAGAGCCAGTCGAGGCTCATCCTGCAAATGAGGGTTTCCTTTGGGGAGGGCCAGGTGGTTTCAAGCACCCCAAACAGCCAATCTCTCTCTCTCCGTCCCCCTTCCTTTGCTCCTGGGGCTGCAGAACTTTCCATGGGCTCAACAGTAATTGAGTAAAATTCTAAGCCACTGCAGTAGCTGCTTTTTGGTTTTATTTTTTTTAATATTTATCAGTCTCTCTTTTAGTTGAAGAGTTGAAGTCCACAAGGCTTAAAGCTGTCAGGTTTGAAGACCCCTGGGGTTTTTTTCCTAAAGGGTTAGGGGTGCAAGGTTCTTGTAACTTGACAGCTTTAAGACTTGCACGCTTCAATGCCAGAGTTTCTGAGCCAACATTTTGGTTGCTAAGCAGGACCGTTGGTAAGTGATACTGATAATAATATCAAGGGCAACATACGAAATCGACTGATGAACAAAGAAGTTACTAAGCAGCTATGTTAAATAATTTGTTTTTGGTTTATTAAATACAATTATATTGCAATTATATATTTTTGTAGTTTAAACTATAAATTGCGCAAAATTATGTTTTTGTCGAAGTGACACACAACGCGAGTTATGCTCGATTTTTTGCCGATTTTTGACACACCACGCCAAAAAGGTTGCCCATCACTGTCATAGGGCACCCCTCTTTGCTTCACCGCACCTGTAGGGTGGCTTTGGCTCCTTTTGGAGGCCTCCAGTGGGGAGAACTTGGCACAGGAGTGTGGAGACGCACTCCGCATGTCCAATCCCACCGCAACATCAACCACAAGTCGAAAAACCTGCCTGATCTTGGTGAACATAAATCATTGGGACCTGACGAATTACATCCCACAGTTCTAAAGAATCTGGCAGATGTCATCTCAGAACCACTGTACTATAGCTTTCAAAAACCCTGAAGCACTGGGGAACTACCAGAGGACTGGAAAAGAGCTGTTGTAATTCCCATTTTCAAAAAAGGAAATTAGAAAAACAGACCCCGGAAACTACAGATCAATCAGCCTAACATCAATATTCGGTAAGATACTGGAAAAGATAATCAGAAAACAGATCTGGATACATCTAGAAACAAGTAAATTATAACTAGAAGTCAGCAGGGGTTTGCTAAAACAGATCATGCCAAACCAATCTTATTTCATTCTTTGACAAAGTGACTAAATTAGTACATCAGCAAAATGCTTTGTACATAGTATACTTGTACTTCAGCAAGGCATTCAACAAGTTATACCACAACCTACTTCTTACTAAGTTAGGAAAACAGTGGAACAGATAGCATGACCATCAGATGGATTTGTAATTGGCTGTATAAAATATAACATATATTTATATATTTCATAATATATTATGAAACTATATCTTCATAAATGACTTAGATGAGAGAATAAAAGGGGAACTTATCAAATTTGCAGATGATACTAAGCTGGCAGGAATAGCCATCATCCTAGATGAGTGATGGCTAACCTTTTTCAGATCATGTGCCAAAAGCGAGGGAGCACAGGGGGGTCATGTGTGGGCATGCCACTTCCATAATGCTATGCACGCCACCCCCTGCATGAATATGCATGTGACGCCCTTGCCCCCCAACCCCCGCTTTTGGCCTGTGATGGACCCATCTTTCACCCTTCCCAGGCTCCAGAGGCTTTCTAGGAGCCTGGGGAGAGCAAAAACAGCCTGCCCCATCCCCCAGAGGCCCTCCAGAGGCTTCAGGGAAACCTTCTGAAGCCTCTGGAGGGCAAAAAACAGCTGTACTGGCAACCTGGAAATTCAGGAACAGTGATTTCCAGTTTGCCCATAGGGCCATTTTTTACCCTCTGGAGATGACTTTGGCCTTCTTTTTTGGCTGTTTTCCGCGCTCCGGGGGCTTCCCTGAAGCCTCTGGAAGGTGAAAAACCACCCAATGCGCAAACCAAAAGTTTGGGAACTGACTTCGAGTTTGCGCGTTTGGCTGTTGTTCATGCTCTGGAGCACGGAAAATGGCCCTATGGGCAACCTGGAAGTTAGGGAATGGTGACTGGTTTGTCCATAGGGCTGTTTTTCATCCTCCAGAGCCTTTAGGAGGTTTCACTGAACTTCACTGAACTTCCATTCCTGAACTTCCAGGTTGCCATTTTTCATCCTCCGGAGGGCAAAAAACAGTTATATGGAAGTTACTTCCGGGTTGCCCATAGGGCCATTTGTCGTGCTCCAGAGGCTTCAGGGAAGCCTCCTGAAGTCTCTGGAAGATGAAAAATGGCCGTACTGGCAACCTGGACATTCGGGAATGGTGACTTCTGGTTTGCCCATAGGGCTGTTTTTCGCCCTCCGGAGCTTTCAGGGAAGCCTCCAAAAGACTCCGGAGGATGAAAAACGGTGCTACGGACAAACCAGAAATCACTTCTGTGTTGCTTGTAGGGCTCTTTTTCACCTTCCGGAGGCTTCAGGGAAGCCTTCTGAAGGCTCGGGGGGGGGGGCGAAAAAAGGCCCTACAAACAAACTGGAAGTCACCGTTCCCAAAGTTCCAGGTTGCTCGTAGGGTGGTTTTTCGTGCTCCGGAGCACAAACAACAGCCCAACACGCAAACTAGAAGTCATTTCCCAAATGTCTGGTTTGCAGATTGGATGGTTTTTCGCCCTCCGGAGGCTTCAGGGAATCCTCCGGAGCATGAAAAACAGCCAAAAAAAGAAGGCCGAAGTCAGCTGGCCAGCACATGCATGCGTGTTGGAGCTGTCAGGGCACTGCCTCGTGTGCCCTAAAAAATAGGTCCATGTGCCACCTGTGGCACGCGTGCCATAGGTTTGCTATCACAGCCCTAGATGATAGGCTCAAAATCCAGATGAATCTTGACAGAATTGAACATTGGGCCCTAACTAACAAAATGAAATTCAATGTAGAGGAAAGTAAAATCTTGCACTTAGGCAAGAAAAACCAAAATATACATATAGATTGGGAGAAACCAGGCTTAATAGCAGTGACTGTGAGTGGGATCTTGGAGTCTTAATGGACAACCAATTAAATATGAGCCAACAGCCAAAAAAGCCAATGCAATCCTAAATTGCATTAACAGAAGGATTCAATCAAAATCACACCAGGTATTAATACCATTCTATAAAGCCTTAGTAAAACCACATCTAGAATATTGTATCCTGTTTTGGTCACCACACTATAAAAAAGATGTTGAGACTCTAGAAAGAGTGCAGGGCAAGAAAGATGATTAGGGGACTGGAGACTAAAACACATGAAAAACGGTTACAGGAACTGTAACCATGGCTAGTCTAGTGAAGGGAAGAACCAGGGGTCATATGATAGCAGTGTTCCAATATTTGAGGGGCTTTCACAGAGGAGGGATCAAGCTATTTTCCAAAGAACCTGAAGGCCAAACAGTAATTATAGATGGAAACTGATCAGTGGTGGGATTCAATTTTTTTTACTACCGGTTCTGTGGCCGTGGCTTGGTGGGTGTGGTAGGGGAAGGATACTGTAAATCTCCATTCCCTCCCCTCCCCAGGATAAGGTTACTGCAAAATCCCCATTCCCTCCTGATCAGCTGGGACTCAGCAGGCAGAGAATAGATGGGGGCAGGGCGAGTCAGAGGTGGCATTTACCAGTTCTTCAAACTACTCAAAATTTCTGCTACCAGTTCTCCAGAACTGGTCAGAACCTACTGAATACCACCTCTCAAACTGATCAAGGAGAGATTCAACCTAGAAATAAGGATAAATTTTCTGACAGTGAGCGCAATCAACCAATGGAACAGCTTGCCTTCAGAAATTGTGGGAGCTTCATCACTGGAAGCTTTCAAGAAGAGACTGGGCTGCCATCTGTCAGAAATGGTGTAGGGCAATGATGGCTAACCTTTTTGTCATTGTGTGATGAAAGCGTGCACGCCCACACTCAACATTTTAAAGAATTCTCCAGGAATCTATACTGGCTGTTTTAGTCCCCGCCCCCCACATTTGTTCTTCTTCTGTAGATTTTGTATGTATGCCTCAAATATCCTGTTTAGTATAATTCCCCATCCTTTCTGAAAATTTTCTCTTTAAAGCATTTCAAACCATTGCATCTGACCTATTTTCCCTGAGAGTTCATCACAGTCCACTGTTCTGAAGTTCAGGATGCAAATGTACTCTTCACAATTTTTCCTTCTCCAGATATTGCAAATCCAAAGATTACATAATATGTTTCTGGAAGGTGCTAATCACCTTCAACTTGTTCCCATCTGTTAATTAGGATCACAACTACAGTATCAGACTCCTCTGTTCTTTCTTTCACTTTCTGAAAACTGAAGCTACAACTGAAAGAGATCAAAATTGTTTGGACTTCTGATTGTTAGCAGTTACATTTCTAGCAGATGTCAAAAGAACTGAAATTTTCCTTTCTTGCTGTTGCACGCCACTTTAAAAGATTGGTCACCTGATACAGAAAGGCCTTACATATCTCTTCTGCCTCCAGTAGCCTGTAATAAACTTTATCTTCTTTTATTCTTCCTGAATACTTTCAACGGGATTTCTGTGTTGTGACTCCTGAATTTCTATTTAGATATATTTTTCCTTTTGCCTCACCCTTTTCCTTGAATATATTGTTCCTTTTGAATAAATTGCAGACTTCCAATACTATGTGGCAATCATGAATATCATGCCCCCAGATTTCAGTGATGCCTATTACATCCTGTTTGTTTCCTGTATTAGGATTGCTAATTCTTCCTGTTGATTTCTCACACATGTTGCAGAAACATCTGGCATCTTTATTCGGCTTTATCTGAAAAGTCAGTAAACTGATTTTCTTACTCCTTTTCTGGCTAAAAGTAACATGAACACAATTCAAACAGTTAGAAAATTTCCACAATTAAGTTTCTATAAAAAGATAGCATGTTATTTTGTTTATGTATGCCATCCAAACTTCATTCCATCCGGTGCTTGAATAAAGTCTTGCTTCTTAGTTTATACCCACTCCAATGCAATTAAATTAAATTAAATTAAATATAAAAATTCTGAGTCATAGTGAAGAAAAATAATACTGTGCAGTATCTTTGGTTACCTGTGATAGCAACTCCCTTTCTACTTACTGGAAGATTTGACCTTGCTCTATATATGTCAACCATTTCATCAGCTGCGACATCAACATTTCAGAGCAAAGCAGCAGTCATTTTGATTTATTTAGACAAGCTTATCACATTAAGTTACTTACGCTAAAACATTGCTGTAGCCCGTCTAAGCCTCTTTTGTTTGCCAGAAGATAATTTAAGCAATGAATGCAAAATAATACTGAAAGATATGAAGTGTCTCGCTTACTATTCAGAGTTTTGTCCACTTTCTTTCTCAGAAGATGCTCCAAATTCTCTGCGCTCAGAAGTAAATTCTTAGTTATGCTTACTAATGAAGACTTGATAGAAATCAGGTTTCCATAATTTGGGGAAGATGCCAATATTCAATCTATTTATCAGCCAATGGAAAGGACAAGAGAAAGTGTTCTACATTCAGAGAAAGTTGTAGCTACGGTTTTATGACCTAGGATAAAAAAAAAAACTTACACAAGAACATGATTTATAATTGTGCTAACAATATTCTATTCTGTCTATTATCAACTGGCTTTAAAATTTAGTGCATGATTTGATAATATGGGATATTTCACATTATAATGCAGATTACCAAATGTATACAGTAACACATGCAGAAGGAGAGGTGAATGTGTAAATGGTTATAGAATTCAAGAACATTGATAATTACACAATTTATAATTATATATAGACCACAGAATCATGGGGCTTAGAATTATTTGCAGACCACAGAATCATGGGGCTGGAAGGGACCTTGGAGATCTTCTAGTCCAATTCCCTGCCCAAGCCAGGAGACCTTACTGCATCCCAGACAAATGGGTATCCAAACTTTTTTGAAGACTTCCAGCAATGGAGTAACCCCAGCTGCGAGAGGCAAATTGTTCTCACTGTTGGAAACTTTAACTTTAGTTCCAGATTGGATCTCTCTTTAACATGCTTCCCACCCAGGTTCTTTGGAGAATAAGTCAACACTCTCCTCCCTTTGACAGTTCCTCAAGTACCAGAAGACAGCTATCATCACCACTAATCCTAGGTTAGACATACCTAATTCCCTTAACTGTTCATCATATAGTTAAACAACTAGTTCTCTTATCATCTTTACTGCTCTTCTCTATACTCTTTATAGGGTCTCAGAATATGTTTTTTATTGTGACAACCAGGTCCAACTGCGACCTCACTAGTACAATATAAAGTGCTACTATCATGTCCCATGATCTTACTTAAGTATCATGGCCTCATCAGATCCCATTTCAGATGAGGAGTTAAAACTGGGATTGTCTGACAGGGATGGCATATCTCCCTTGGAGTATTTGGAGAAGCCAAGGGCTGAGAACAATGCTGTCCCAGACCCCTCAGGCATTGGGAGAGGTGATCAACTGGAAAGCTGCCTACCCTCACAGACACAGGGGAGGATTGACTGCAGACAGACAGTGGTGCTGAAAGGCAGCTGATCTGCTCTGATGAGGAACAACTGCCTCTCCCACTCAATCAAAGGGCATGGAGAGTAAAACAGAGGGAAGTTCAAAGAGGCCTCTGAGATTGCTCAGGAAAAGGTCATCCTGCCTCTCCTCACAAGGACTACCTAGCATGGGTTCACTTAAGGAGAAATTGGGGTTGGGGGTTGTCTTTCAGGAACAATTGTTTGCTTTGGATTATGCTCCCCCAGCTTTGGAAAAACTCAGACTTGACTCTTCTTTCTGCCTGTGCCATGCCCTGCCTTTGCCTTGTAGACTATTTTTACTTGTGGACTTCCTTTGCCTTGTTGGACTTGCCTTTTGCCTTGAGGACAGACCTTTGGCCTCATGGATTTGCCTGATCATGTCATTCTTGCCATTTGGACCTTGACTCTGGACCTTGCCCCATGAGCTTGCACCTTCTCTTTGGACTTCCTCTCTGTCTTTATGAATTGGTTTTGTTTGTTGGCTAGCTTTTGACTGAGGGTGTCTGCCTTCAGGGAAGTGTGGGGTGGAGCCTTATCAGATGTTGTAGGGTTGTTTGTTGTGGCAGTTAACTGGAACTGACTAGAAAGAAAGAGATGAGGCCTCAAAGTCCTAACCACTGAAAGATGGAGGAGAGATGGCAGAGAAAGCAGTAAGCAACCAGAGCAATGAACAACGGAAATGAAAACAACAAATAAAGCCTGAGGTCCCAATAGAATGAGGTCCCAACAGAGAATAAAAATAAATAGAGAACACAAATTGGGATCAAAAGGCAACTAATAAGGATACATTATTAGGAACATTAGAAATCAATTAAGAATAGTATTAAAAATTAGTCAAATAAATAAGGCAAATTTCAAACATAAATAAACAATAAGATACGGAAGGAATAGAAGTTGGAGAAAATATAGAGAAGAAAAGAATAAATAAGACTAAACAAAATAGTAAGCAAGGTTAAATTAAAGAAATAGTAAGGTTGAAAAGGGCAGGAAAAAAGGATAAGAAAAAAGAATAATTACAAATCACTCAGAACAGAGAAGA
The DNA here is from genome assembly GCF_009769535.1 of Thamnophis elegans. Taxonomy (NCBI): domain Eukaryota; kingdom Metazoa; phylum Chordata; class Lepidosauria; order Squamata; family Natricidae; genus Thamnophis; species Thamnophis elegans. The sequence continues at coordinate 35,223,293 of NC_045543.1, forward strand.
TACAAATAAGACTAAGATCAAAGCACTTATACCTACTTCAACAAAAAGGGGGGATTTTCACTTTTGAAATTTTGAAATTTCAAAACTTAAATTTTGAAAATTTTAAATGAACTATTACATTTTTAAAATTTTTAATATCATTTTTTTCTTTTGAAAAACTGTAGCAAAAACTTCACATCCCTAAATGAACTTTCAAAATGAAATTTTGAAAATATTTTTTCTTTAAATATATACTGAGACAAAATCTCCTACTTTTGCATATTTTTTAATCCTTAAAAGAACCAGCAAGAGACCGGAAGCTCTCCAGCTGGACAGACATGGGGGGGGTGAGCTCTCAAAAGCCTCACCTGTCTGACAAACCTGTTCCAAGATTCTTTTTGGATCAGAACCCCCCTGGAGGGGGGCGAAGAAGGGGCAGCATCTCATCAGACCCAGAGGGAGATAACAGGTCCCTCACAGGTTGGAGATTTGCCCTCTGAATTGGTGTGTGTGGGGGAGCTTGGCTGCAAAAAAGCTGGCTTCCAGCCAAAGCACTGAACAGGAGCATATAGAAGACAAGATGAAAGACCAGTAAGAAGATTCATTTAACCAACATTAAATGAAGTTTTTCCAAGTTAATCAAAAGTTGGAAAAGGCAAAGAATCTTGAGAGTACAAATAATATTAATAGATAGATCTGGATTTTGGCAAAAGGAAAAAAAGAAAGGGAAAATGAAAGGTTGAAAAACCAGCCCCCCAAAAAAGCTATTTGTTTGAAATAATTTGGACAGAAAGGGAGAAAGCAAAGAAGTGACAAACCTACTCAAATATAAACCCTAAATTTGATTTTGGATTTGAAATAGAAACCAAACATTCCGAGGGATTTCGTCTGAACTACTTCCAACTAATATATCTTAAGCAACTCCAATTAGGGAGAAAAATCAAGAAAAAAGCACTACCTTCTCACTGATAACTGATAACCTAATCTTGACTGTGTGGGAAGTTTTAATTAACCAACTTCCATAAATCAGAATTTGAAAAAGCAGAAGGCAGAGAGATCAAGATGACTTCAGGTTCTCTTCCGTTTTTACATAAACTGAATTAGCTAAATTTAAGGTGGACCAGAACCTCAAAATAAGATCTGCATAACTAACTGCAATTTTGGAACTGGACATTTAAGGAAGAACAAAAGACCAAGATGGCTCTCGTTGTTCTTCCCCATAGCAGCTGAAGTAGATAAATTTAAGGTGGACCAGAACTCTGAAAGAAGAACTGTATAACTAACTGTAACTTTGGAAATAGACATCATGGAAAGCTCAGAATTTGAAAAACTATGTGAAATCATAAAAAATATGCATACACCATTAAAATCATTAAAATTAAGCCTAAATAGAATTATGAATCTGGAGAAGCAGGGATTTAAAGAAGAGGAAAAAGAAGAATGGGGGAAAGATAATGAAGGAGTAGAAATGGTGGGAAATAAAAAGCAGACAAAAAAACTCCATTGTGCTTGGCAGTGGTATAAGGAAAATGGTAAAGGGGGGATGTCCCAACAAAAGGGAATAAAAAGCAGACAAAAGATGTTTCGGAGGTTGACAGTGCCGATGGGCTTTAAACACTTTGAAGACCTCTGGTATAGGTTCTCCTGCTTGAGGGGGCTGGACCAGAAGACCTCCAAGGTCCTTTCCAGCTCATTTATTCTAAAGCTTATATGTTGGTTGCGGGTGGATTTTCTTTTAGGATATGTGTTTAGTTTTTGAAATATCCCCATTCCCATCCTCTCTCCTTGCAGAATTACTGGTTTTGAATAGTTGGTTCGGCGAGCAGAAGTTTAGCCATTGAAACCACGTAAGCATTTAAAGGCAGAATGTCTGTGTCATGCAAAATAATTGGCAATCTGAAGGAGATAAGATTATATTGTATGCCTTTGAATGTGTGGATATGTGCACACATAAATTTTGCAGCAGGGTTAACAATGACCAGAGCACCTCTTTGTTAGCATAGCCAATAAGAAACTTGGCCAATAATATTAAGGCAAGTATGAGCAATTATCTGTCCATGGTTGCTTAAAAAAAATGACACCAGAGTTTCTTGCCATTTTTGGATGGGGACTGGATGAAAACAGTAATACAAATCTTAAAATTGAGATTTTTTTTAAAAAAAAAGGAAAAATAGATTGTACTACAGTTTTGTTTAGATGTGTGATGCGAGTCAACCGTTTTTGATATTTAGACCACCAAATCTTAAAGACTATGCAGATGGTTTGGAAGGGGTTAGTAACAAAGCTAGTATTGATATTGTGGAAATTAATGAAACTGAAAATTACAATGATGTTATTGCAGGGATGTGACTATCCAGCTAAAGTTGTTTCTCTGACATTCTAAGACTTATATGTCTGAGTGATATCCGGATCTTCTTTTGATGGAAATTCCAGATTGGGTGATAAATCCATTTTCAGATACTGAGGAAGATGGGGTAGTGGAGGAACAACTCATAGAGCTGCAAAATGACATTGAGCTAAAGCCAAAGTTTAAGTAATCGTACCAAGAGCTTTGGTTACAGAAAGAAATTTCTGATCGCTATCCTGCACTATGGACAGTGGTTAAGAACTCCTTGTTGCATTTCCAACATCATATTTGGTGGAACGTGGCTTCAGTGTGGTCATCCAACTTCTCTCCTAGCAAAGAAATTGACCCCTTTATTGAATGTGGTGATTTAAGACTCCTGCTAAGTGACTTAAAACCAGACATTGGGAAACTGGTATCGCTTCATCAAGCCCATCCATCACATTAAGAATTTACTGAACAGTGAAGTAGTTACTAAATTTTACTGAGTTTACTAAGTTACTAGTTACTAAGATTCTTGATAAATGACTATCAGACTTTGAAAACCTGGTATCACTGGATCATGTTCATCAATTTTGTTGAATTAACATTAACTAAAAAGGTTTTAAATTGGATTTTGAATAAATGTGCAATTAATTGTTACAGTTTTGAATTTTACTGTTACTATCTTCCTTCTGTCGTGCAAACCACCCAGTTACATGATCGCCCCAGCCACGCCCACCAAGCCACGCCCACAGAACCAGTAGTAAAAAAAATTAATTCCACCACTGGGTGGGGGGCACTGAGGATCAGTTTGTAGCACCAAAGGGGCAGTGGACTGAAAAAGTTTGGGAACCACTGCTCTAGGCTATACAGGGGTCGCTTACAGTATTTAGTGCATTGGATGGGGTACCCTTTGGCTGAAGCTACTTGGGTGAAAAGCTGAAACCTAAAAGAGGATAAGTTAGTAAAACAGTTCCACAATAAATTCCCCAATAAACCAAAGGGTCTCCCCCGGAGGGGAGGTGGTTAATTAAATGATGTTAACCCCTATATTAATCTCTTTCAGGAATCATTTTCCTTTTGAGGACAGGCCGCCTGTCAGGCCTGCAGTCATATTCCTTGCTGGATCTTTGGCTTGCCACTCTCTCTAATATTTTACTATGCTTTTTCTTTAGTGGGGAATTGGGAAAGAGAATAGTAAGGAGTAGAATGTGTTGTTCTCAAAATAAAAAATTCCTTTTTAGAAGTCCAAGGTCATCTTTTGTCTTTACACCTTTGAGCCTGACCGGAATTGGATGGGTGGAACTGCCAGTATGGAAGTGGAAGATTGAACCATGTGATGGACTTGTGGGTGTGGGGGCAAGATCATGAACTTTCAACTGGGTGGGAACCCCAGGAAGCTTTCAGATTCAGGTTTCCACAGTAGCAACATGTCTCTATTAATAAATTGGAACTTTGAGGAAAGCTCTGCCTTGGACTCTGATTTAATTTTGGATGATATTTGGAACACTGACACTGGATTTCATTGAGGACTGCATTAGGGTTGTGTTTGACCTCAGGAGGCAAATACAACCTCCTGGGATAAGCGTAGCTGGGGTAGGCATGGCCAGCTCAACATCGCTCATGTGGTGATCTGGGTAGGATTGGGGGAAATGCATTGTCTCCAGTGGAGGAAGATGAGACCATGGTGAGTACCAAACTCTTGTACACCACAGGAGCCTCACCATCCCTCTCAGGCCATGCAGAGGGCTCCTGGATGGCAGTGTGAACTGCCTTGTACCCTGGGCAGTGAAGGGCAAGAACTCAATTGGCCCTTGAGCTCCCAGGGCACTGGAACCCTACAGTCCAGCCCAGCCCCGCCCCACTTGCCAGGGGCCCTGGCTGCACTTACCTTCTCTTCAAGGCTGCTGCTGCTGTGCTTGCTGTCCTTGGCCAGGTTACTCGTGGTGTGTGCGGGAGGGCAAAGTGTGTGGGTCAGAGGTATGCCCACCCACCTCTGCTTGTGAGGAGACCTGACCTTGTAACCAAAGCAGCCTCGGATGGGAAACCATCAGGAGAGGTCAGGAGGAGAGGACAAGAGGATGGTGAAATGGCAGCAGAGCTGCTGGTGGCCAACTGCTAAGGCAGGACTTCCCTCAGATTCTCCCTCTCGCCCTCATTATAATCTCCCTCCCTCCTTCCTCCCTCCCTTCCTCCCTCCCTCCCTTCCTTTCCCCCTTTTCTTCTGCCCAGCTGGAGAAGGGGGTTGCGCCAGTGCCTGTTCCGCCCCCCGAAAGCATGCCTCCCAACCTCACCATGTGCTGGCTCAGCCACCACCGCACTTGGAGCATAACTTCTTCTCCGGCTTCCAAACTCCAAAACCCGGCTGCCGAATCTTCCAGCATGGCCGCTCTAGGAGTATGGTCTATGGTTGTGGGCTGGCTGCTGGAAGACTCTTTGTCCAGAAAACTCTCTGTTTGGCAGCTGGCCCACAACCCTAGAGCACACTCCTAGAGCACCTTAGGGATACCCCCTAGGTCAGTGAATGGTGCTCTGTCTGGCTGGAGAGAGGGTTTACCAGGTGGCTGCTCATGAGCATGGTCACCTCATGGCTGCTTCGCCCCTGGGGCTGTGCTCGGCTCTTCGAGAGCCTGCTTGCAATGGAGCAGCTCCCCCCTCCAGCCAGGCAGAATGCCACTCCCCAACCTAGCGGTATCCCAAAGGCGCCAAGCTACTTGAGCGCCTTTCCACCCCGCCCCCCGGCTCCCACGGCCTGGCACTTTCGGGATACCGCTAGGTCGGTGAGGTGAGGGGGTTTGTCCAGGGGGCTTATTTTCAGGGGTGGGCTTATATTTTTGCCCACACGAAAAATGTGGCAAGGCGTTAGTTTCAGGACAGGTCGTATTTTTGGGGAAACACGGTAGTTGCTTTTCTATTAAGACATAATCCTTAAAAGGGCTCTCCTGAATAGACCCTGCCATAGTCTAATTCAGACTGGAAACATAGCAAAGGAAAATATTTCCCCCCTCTCTGCTTTGTCCTGTTTTCCCCACTGGAAATGGCTGCAACACACATGGCATGCACATAGGAAGCAGTGAGCACATGAGTGCTGACTTCCAAGGTGAAAGGGAAGTGCTCAGAACACAGTCAGCCTGCGGAGCAAGGCAGTCTCCAGGGACAGCATATCCCATGCTGCCACCTCTGCACACCCCTTCACTGTCTCCAGGGTGGCCCCGCAGAAGTAAGGCTAACCACATTCCAGTTTGGATGGCCGCCACCAGGTTGTAGAGCAACACCCAATCAATCTGGGCAGAGCCAAGACCTGTAGGCCGGTCCTTTGCTGTTTTCAGGGCAGCTCTGTGGGTCAGATCTAACCACATTGCAGGCTGGAACTGAGCTGTGGACCTTGAGTTTGACATGGCTGTCTTAGCAATATGTCTTGTATAATATGCCTGACAGTCAGCTCTTGTTTTCTACACTTCTTTTTCCTTTATCTTTGTTATGCAGACTTTGCAAATACACATCTCTCCCCTTCCTTCTAAGGTCATGGCATAATCTTTCATTTTCACAGCAAATGACCCTACTGCAAATGGCCTATCACAGTAGTGGGGATTTTAACCATCCTGACATCAAATGGGAAACAAACTCTGCATCAAGTGGGAGACCAAGCAGATTATTGACCAACCTAGCTGACAATTTGTCATCCAAAAAATAGAGGTAGGAACTAGAATGACAGCTGTACTGGACCTATTTCATATTAATAGAAAAGAAATGATAGACAGGATTGAAGTCACAGGGACTTGGGGGGAGAGTAACCATGCAATATTGGAATTCAACATAATACATATACAAGCAACAGAGCATAATCAAACCCATGTCCTAGACTTTAAAACAGCTGATTTTAACAAACTCAGAGAGAACTTGGGAAGAATTCCAGGACAAAAATCTTAAAGCAGAACTCAATCCAAGAAGGTTGGGAAAATTTTGAAAAATATGGTTTTAAAAGCCCGGTCCAGCACAATACTGCCAAAAAAGAAAAACAAAAAATCCAAAAGGAAACCAGCAAGATTAAACAAAAATCTCTTTGATAAATGACAAAAAGGATAAGTACAAAAAATGGAAAAAAGCACGTATAATTAAGACAGAATATCAACAAATAGCCTGAACTTGCAAAGATGAAATCAGGAAAGCTAAGGCTCAGAATGAAGTAGGACTTGCAACAATTGTCAATAATAATAATAATAATAATAATAATAATAATAATAATAATAATAATATTAATAATAATAATAATAATAATAATAATAATAATAATATTCCAAAAGCACTGGAATTACATTTAAAACAGTTAAAAATTGACAAAATCACCATCAGTCAAATGCAAAAAGCTGCACTGCTTGGATCTGCACGCATATTACGAAAATACGTTACGACGTCCTAGGCCCCTGGGTGGGGCCCGACTAGTAACCAATGCCAAATCCGGCGAAACAACTGGCCACTGTGATACAATTGTATAATAATAATAATAATAATAACTCCGCCATTGCCGGTCCCAAGAACTCCGCCATTGCCGGTCCCAAGCCCGGATGAGAAAGGAGGAAGGTTGGGATCAGGTTGGCATCTGGTCCCGTAAAAAAACCCCCGCCAACCCATACAATATGGTGAAAAAAACAAATAAGAATTCCATACCGCATCGGTCGTCGCGCGGGTTAACAAGGGCCACGGCGGATGTTGGGGTCCCTGGACATCCGTCGACAAGTGGGCTACAAGTGGACCAGCCAACAAAACGACAAAAATATAGTGCAGATGAAAACTGTGCCATAATGGCCTGTTACTACAACTCAGAGCCAGAAAAAAGAGGCTATTTAAAGCGAATGTATGAATTATGGAAACAACAATATCCAGATTCAAATGTTAGTGAACAACGACTAGCAGATCAAAGGCGATTTATTATACGGAATAAAGTGTTTAGTGAAGTTGAACATGAGGAAATTCAGGCAAATTGCAAAACCCAAAAAACAATATCACAAGCGGAAATAACTGATATTCAAGACACAACTAAAGACATTATAGTAGAACTCCCAGAAGAAGCTCTTGGGGAGGAAATAATATCACCACCACTAGAACCAGTTATCACTGAACCAACTGATGAACTAACTCAAAAACAAAAAGAATTGAAGGATAAGATCATGGAGCATTTTCTGCTTAATGAGGAAAGGCAACGTTTACCATCACTAAAAACTGTGCCAAAGAAAATTTTGGCCCCTATCATGAAAATGGTTAATGCAGTGTTTTCAACAATTGAACCAGGATCCATCTTGGAAACAAACCAGTTAATGTACAGCGCAGCTGTAATAGTCACTAATGAACTAGGCATTAAAATTAAAGTACCTAGTCATACAACAGAAAAAGCATCAAAGCCAAAGTGGAAAATCCGTTTAGAACAAAAAATAAAAAAATTAAGGGCAGATGCTAGTAACTTAAAGAACATGCATGAGCAACGGCTTAAAAACAACAAAATCATAGATCGGCTAATCAGGAGATATAGATTGGATACAAGAAACATCAATGAAGCTGTAGAGATTGTAAAACAGCAGATAACAGCAACAGCTAGAAAAATTGAAAGATATGAGGCACGAATCATCCAATATAAACAAAATCAGCAATTTCGATCAGACCAACGGCGTTTTTATCAAAGTCTTAATGTAAATGGTGACACCAAAAGTGAAAAACCAGAAAAACAGGCCACAGTTGAATTCTGGAAAGAATTGTGGGAAAATGCAAAGGACTACAACAAGGAAGCAAAGTGGATACATGACTTTGAGAAAAGCATTGGCAACAAACAAATGCAAGTATTAGAAATAACAACTGAGATGGTCAAAAATCGAGTTAAAAAGGTAAAGAATTGGACATCACCTGGAAAGGACCAATTACATGGTTTCTGGCTCAAATATCTGACCAGTTTACATGCAATATTGGCCAGGCAACTGAATGAAATTTTACAAAAGGGCCAAATTGATGAATGGTTGACAACTGGAAAAACATACTTGATTCAGAAAGATCCAACTAAAGGAACAACACCTGAAAACTATAGACCAATAACATGCTTGCCAACAACCTTCAAATTACTCACAGGCATTATTGCAGATAACATGATGGATTATTTGGAAACAAACAACATCTTGCCAGTAGAGCAAAAAGGCAACAAAAGAAGGAGCAGGGGCACAAAAGATCAGCTTCTAATTGATAAAATGATATTAGAAAATTGTAAGAACAGAAAAACGAACTTGAATATGGTCTGGATTGATTACAAAAAGGCATTTGACTCACTGCCACATAGTTGGATCATAAAATGCTTAGAAACAACTGGCATTAGCAAAAATATTACATCCTTTACTGAAAAGGCAATGAAACAATGGAGAACTGAGTTGGCAGTAGGGAATGAGAGCTACGGAATGGTTAATATCAAGCGAGGAATTTTCCAGGGTGATTCACTTTCACCTCTTCTCTTCATCATCGCAATGATCCCACTATCAGTAATCTTAAAAAAAATGAAATTAGGCTACCAAACAGCCAAAAAAGCTGAAAAAATTTCGCATTTACTATATATGGATGATTTGAAACTCTATGGAAAGTCTGAAATAGAAATCCAATCATTGACAAATACAGTCCGAGTATTCAGCACCGATATTTCAATGCAGTTTGGCATGGAAAAATGCGCCACTGTATCCATAAAAAGAGGCAAAATCACTGCATCTGAGGGAATTGAAATGCCCAATGGCCAACTAATTAAATGCAAAGAAAATGAAGCCTACAAATACTTAGGCATTCTGCAGTTGGATAACATCAAGCATGGAGAAGTAAAAACTATTGTCAGACGAGAGTACACCAACAGAGTTAGGAAAATTTTGAAATCTAAATTGAATGGTGGAAATACAATCAAGGCCATAAATACCTGGGCAATACCAGTTATAAGATACACAGCTGGCATAGTTAACTGGACACAAGCTGATTTGGACCTTTTGGACCGAAAAACCAGGAAACTAATGACAATGCACTACAGTTTACATCCACGTGGTGATACTGATAGACTATACCTGCCACGAAAATCAGGTGGCAGAGGATTATTACAAGTGAAGCAAACAGTTGAAGAAGAAAAACATGCACTGGCTGATTATTTAAAAGAAAGTCAAGAACATCTATTAATCGAAGTAAAGAACAAAAATCTACTGAAGGCCCAACAGACAAAACAAGAATACAGAAAAGATGTGATAAAATCAAGAATGGAGAGTTGGCAGAACAAAGCACTGCATGGTCAATTTCTGGAAAAAATAAAAGATAAAGTGGACAGGGAACAAACTTGGTTATGGTTAAAAACAGGTACATTAAAGAAAGAAACAGAGTCACTAATCCTGGCTGCGCAAGAACAAGCTATCCGCACAAATGCCATTAAGGCCAAAATCGAAAAATCCTCTGATGATGCCAAATGCAGACTTTGCAAAGAAGCTGACGAAACTGTTGATCACATACTCAGCTGCTGTAAAAAAATCGCGCAGACTGATTATAAATTGCGGCACAATTCAGTAGCACAAATGATCCATTGGATCCCCTTTTATACAAAATGTTTATGTTTCATTCTCTTGGGTGAGGAAAGCTCCCCTCAGAGTTCTGGTCTGTATATCTAAAAGATCAATAGATATCTCCCCTTTCAGGTAGAAAGGGGCAGGGAGGAGCTCAGTCGTTAGGATCTCTTTGTAATTCACAGCCTTTTCTTTTGCTGTGAACGGAGAAGAGGTTCAACAAAAGCTGAGCTTTTTTTTTTTTTTTACTCCAGCCAGATCTTCTCAGCTGTTTTTTTTTCAGCTCTAGGCAGGTCGTCCCTCCCCCCTCAGAACAAATCTAAGCTATTTAAAGTCGGTCCGAGCAGCGACCATTCCTGAAATTTTTTTTTGTTTATTACTATTTAAAATACCAGCTTCAAGCTTACCAAAAACTCCTTTGCTTAACTGTTTTTCAAAATGGCGATTTTATAGCCTTCGCAGTTGATATATCTAACCAGCCCGGTTTTCCTGAAGACCTCTCTTTACTAATTGCCAAAGTCTACTCAAAGTATTTTATTTTAAATCAAGGTGCTCAAAGACTTTGTTTGTTCGCTTTTGTTCTTTTATAATGGCTCCCAAGTCAAAACATTCTAATTCTAAATGTTTTTTTAACAATACATCCCAAGTAATCGCTATAAAGCCACAGTCTTTGCCTTCTATGCCCCCTACTGGAGACTTGTTAACGAAAGAATTTCTTTTTGATACTCTCAGGGAATTTAGAGAGGAAATAATGCAATTTATTTTGGAATTATGTGATAAACTTGATGCCAAGATTGCTCAAACAAAGGAGGATACCATCGGGGTTATAACTGTGATGACAGACTATATTGCAGGAATGGAGGATAAATTGGAACTTTTGGAAAAAGCCAATTTTAATTTGATATCCAAAATCGAAAAGTTGCAACAGGAAGTTGATAAGGCAGAGAGACAACTTGTCATGACAAATTATAAAAAGACTGCGTTTGCAATAAGAGTTAGGGGATTGCGTGAAAACGAACAGAAGAATTTGAAGCAGACCTTTTTGAGGCTTTCAGTCGTGTGGTGGGAGGTCCGGGACTCAACTTTGATTGGCAGATTCAAAAAATTTACCGCCATAGTTCGTGGACAGCAAAACAGAGTCAGCTGCCGAGAGATGTGGTTATATATTTTGCTACAAAAGAATCCAGAAACGCGATACTACAAGAGTTCTACAACAACAGGCTGCGAATTGATGGACAGGACTTGATCGTTTTTAAAGAGGTGCCACCCCAGATGTTAAAAGCCAGGAGAGACTATGCTTTTTTAACTAAAGAACTTAGAGATAATCAGATACAGTACAGATGGGAGGCGCCATTTGGCATTACAGTCACACTTGACGATCAAAAGCATCACCTTAATTCAGCTTGTGAAGCTCGAGACTTTTACTATAAGATTTTAAAGGCGGGACTTCCTGAATTACCCGGACCTGGACAAAGACAAGGAGAAGCAGATGGGAAACAACCAATCACACAACTACAAGGCGGGAGCTATCGTTTTTCCCCTTCGGCAGCGCAGCAGAGCAGAGAACAAGGACTTAATTATGCTTCCAAAGCATCTGCTTAATCTTAACTCGAATAATACTCTGTGACTCTGTCTTGTAGAAAATGGCATAGTGGTATACCGATCAAGAGACATTAGGTCTGTAAGAAATGATGTTGATCTCCTCGGAAATTATATTGTATGGGACTTAAAAAAAAAAAAAGACTTGATGGACAACTTTGAACTTTTATACAAAATGTTTATGTTTTATTCTCTTGGGTGAGGAAGGCGGAGATTGTGATGCTTCCGGATTGTGGTTTAGGTTGAATCGAGTTGGGAAGGGTGGCACAGATGGGAGGGTAGTGAAGGTTTAATTAGAGTTTATTTTGAGCCAGAAAGTAAGCTGATTTTTATAGTAATTCTTATTTGAACATAATGTGTGGAAGAATATACTTAGGGAGCTTGAAGGAAGGCGGAGCAAATATGGGAGGAGTACGGATGATAACAAAATATATATATTGACACGGGTAGAGGCAGGATGAGAGGAGCTGGAACAGAAACCGAGAGAAATATTTGAGGTGTTTAAGTTGCTTTATAGAGAAAGAGGTAAAAGGGATATATTAAAGGTTTGGAAATGGATATATATTTAGATAAGGAGATAAAGTCCCTAGCTAGAGTAGAATTTTATTTGATTAACTCACTTGGTTTCAACATAGTTTGAAATCCTGCAAGTAATAAATTAATTGAGATTAGGAATGATGCACATTGCTTAAGTGTTAATAATGATGGGAAGCTGAGGTTAAGGTAGAGAGTTTATTGATTTCTCTTTTTGGGGGGGGGTTCCCCCTTTTATTTTTTAATTATTCTTTTCTTTTTTTCCTTTATTTTTTATTTTTTACTTTTTATTTTTTATTATTTTTTAACTTTTAATCTATCTGGTTTCAATATACTCCAGACTTTGCTTGATAAAGAATGATGTCGGGAATGGGATCTGGGAAGTCGGAAGGGGGTCAGGGAGGGGGGTTCATGGGGGGGAGGGGGGAGGGTGGAAACATAGACTCAATTTTTAAAACAATGAATGCACTTGGATACTGTTGCTTCTTTTTCTTTCTTTTTTTTTCTTTTCCTTTTATTTTCCTTTTATTTTTTTTTCTCTTTTCCTATAATTTTAGTGTAAATTACAAAACGAATAGACCTATGAATAGTAGAAATACACCGAAGTGGGGAGTAGAGGGAAAGAAGAGGGAGGAATTAAGAGGGAGTGAGAAGGGAATGTAAGGAGGGTGAGACGGTGGGAAGGGGAGAAAGGAATGGTTGAGGGGGAGGGGAAGTAGAAGAGGGGATTGTTGGAGGGGAGAAATGAAAGTTGGAGGGGTAGAAGGAAGGGTGTATGAAGGATAGAAGTGTTATGAGTTGTTTATTGCTTTTTCAACTGCACAGTATTTAAGTGATTGTATAAAGGAAAATGAAAATGAAATAAAAGATGTTATTAAAAAAAAACAGTAAAGGAACACAAGGCAGAAAACACCCTGCAGAAAGCACAGCTCCAACTTCTCAACAAAAGAATAAGACAGATTAATTTTATAATTAAGGCAGAGCTGAAGAAGCTTCTTGAATGAGAAGTAAAATGTCTTCAAAGAAAACCAGAAAGTCTAGTTGCCTCTTGAAAAAAGCACCTTTGGGACAACCATGACCTAGATGACTGAGAATCTCCATAGACAAAGACAGTAGGGTTGTTTTCCAGCCAGTCCACTTTCATCTTTGTACTAAATCAAGAATGTCCATAGAGTTTAAGTACTTATAGGACTCTGCCTGCTGAAAAGTCTAGGGCTATTAGGAAATCCAGCTTAGCACAGATGTGTGCATTCCTTTAGGGAGACTGTAAGAGAATAGCAGCAGATGATGCTGACAAGGGCCTCTGGAAGGAATATCCCTGCATCAGCTTGGAATGCTTCATAAGTGCCTCTCTGCTTCATTTGTGAACAGTTAGTAATAGAACAGATTTTACACATTTTGCAGTTGTTGTTGACTTAAGAAGGGAAATGTTATAGTATTGTAATACCAATAGAGCCAAGAATGAGTCAAGCCTTTATCTCCCAGGCACTGGGTGCTGTTGAAGACAATGTAAAAAATATGTTGCTAGGCCATGTTTGTACTATGATTGAGTATAAATGCCATTTACTCATCCTTTATTGCCAGTGCTTCAGAGTTACATGCTGCTGGAATCTAATGGAGTGCTCTTTTGAAAATCCAGCACCAATTCTCTCCCTTCTATTTTGGCCTGGTATAACTATCTTGCATGACAATTGAGTTGACATTTTACTAATATTGATAAGGAACTGTTGTTGCTTATGCTGTTTGTTGTTGTTGTTGTTGTTGTTGTTAGTTGCGAAGTCCCCATGGACAACATTCCTCCAGGCCTTCCTGTCTTCTACTATCCTCTGGAGTCCATTCAAGTTCACGCCAATTGCTTCAGTGACTCCATCCAGTACCTCATTCTTTGTCATCCCTTTCTTCTTTTGCCTTCAATCTTTCCCAGCATTAGGCTCTTCTCCAGTGAGTCCTTCCTTCTCATTAGGTGGCCAAAGTATTTGAGTTTCATCTTCAGGATCTGGCCTTCTAAAGAGCAGTCAGGGTTGATCTGCTCTAGGACTGACCGGTTTGATCGCCTTACAGTCCAAGGGACTCGCAGGAGTCTTCTACAGCACCATAGTTCAAAAGCCTCAATTCTTTGGCACTCAGCCTTTCTTATGGTCCAACTTTCACAGCCATACATTGCAACTGGGAAAACCATAATCTTGAGTATATGCACTTTTCTTGGCAGGGTGATGTCTCTGCTTTTTAGTATGCTGTCTAGATTTCTAGATTGGAAATCATATGCAGTACATATCAGTACATACTCTATATGATTTCACAAGAATATTTAACATGAGCATAATTTTTATAGCAAGCTGCTATCTGTAATAATCTTAGCATATAAACTTAACATTTCTATAAAATTTATTTTGCAAATCTTTTTGCATGCTTTTCTATTTATTGCTCTATAGCTTTCTTCTTGCAGACCTATCAGAAAAATATAAATAATACAAATAATACATCATATAGAAAGTTAGAAACTTTTGGATAAAAGCATTTCCAATGAAATACCAAACTTGGATAAAAGGTCAGTGATGATGGAATTAATTAACAGGCTAGAATTTGATTTTACATGGATAATAATATGTGGAAATACTGTAAAAATAAAATCCAATGCTTTAAGTAAAGCCATTTAATGGTGTGCATACATTGTACAGTATGTGCATTGGTTTGTAAAAGAAGCCTGTATTTCCCAGTCCTGTTGAGATCCTGGAAGATCCTCAAATGGTATTTTATGGTTAAATATTACACCTGAGAGCTAGTTGAGGGTGAATTTTATACACAGTAAGATGCAATGTATTTTCCTTAGACCAGCAGCAACCACTCACTCACTAGCAGGGAGAGTATTGGAAGAGGAAGCAATCATGTATTTGACACTTGAACACATATGCAATTCACCATGAGGAACAAGCAGAGATAGCCAGGAGTTGGAGTGTGAATGATGATGAAAAGTTGTCAGGGATAGTAGCAAGGAATGGATGGTGAAGATCAGATAAATCAGAAGAAGTAGATAGAGAATGGCTAAGGGGAGAACATAAATGGTTGTGGGGGGGATTGGATGGAATTGGTGAAATCAAAAGGAAGAGCCAACAGGCAAGAAAAGGGGGTTGGGTGAGATCTTGCTCAGAATGATTACATCATGCTTATAGGTCTCAGGACCAGTATCATCATTCAGAAGTTTCAGAGCCAGATTGGGAATCAGAGAATGACAAAACAAAATATAAAATACTTTGTAATAGCATAAAGCAATGTTTAAAAATAGTTTCTGTAAATAGATGCACATTCTCAAAATGAGTTTACTTTATTCTAATAAGTAAAATGTAGCACAATGGGTTGCAAAGGTCATATCCAAAGCTGCTGAAGAGCAACAGAGTGAGAACAGTATTATCTACCATATTTTTCAGAGTATACGACACACCTTTTTCCTTCAAAAAAGAGGGTGAAAATCTGTCTGTGTCTTATACACTGAATACAGCATTTTTGGCCTCCCCAAACTGCGCCCTTTGCAAAATGGCTGTGCATAGCCTTTAGAAGGCTTCCAGAGCTGGGGGCTGGGGAGGGCAAAAATGAGCGGAAAATGAGCCAGTTTTTGCTCATTTCTGCCCCCCCCAGTCCCCAGGAGCACTCTATAAGCCTCCTAAAGGTTATTCATGCCCTTTTTTGACAAAAATGGGCCCATTTTCACAAAAAAATGCCAATTACCTCCACCAGACCGATTCGATCGCATCGATTAGGCCTCCTCCGAATCCCATCGTCTAGCCAGTGCAAACTGGCAACTACCCGGGGAGGGCCTTCTCGGTGGCTGCTCCGTCCCTTTGGAACGAACTCCCCGTGGAGATTCGGACCCTCACCACCCTCCAATCCTTCCGCGCTGCTGTAAAGATCTGGCTGTCCCGGCTGGCCTGGGGCTAAGATTATAGCCCCACTCGAATGGTATGATTGTTGCATTTTTTTTCTCTTTTAATATGTTGTATTGTTTATTGTTTGTTGTTTCCCCCTCCCTTTTGAAGTGTGAGCCGCCCTGAGTCCCCTTAGGGAAAAGGGCGGCATACAAATAAAGGCAAACTAAACTAAACTAAACCATTTTCACAAAAAACGGGCCATTTTTGGGAGATCTACAGAATGCAAACACCTTTTTTTAAATAAATTTGCCTCTTCAAAATCTTGGTGCATCTTATACTCTGTTGTGTCTTATACTCTGAAAAATATGGTAAGTAGAGGTTTATCCCTGCCTCCATTACACACTAGCACCTCCCTTGTCAAGGCCGCTCCTGCCACAATATCTTGGTATTCACAGAACAAAATGTCTTGCTTCAGGACTTTGCTCCATTATTAAATTTATGCTGTCCATCCTTTGATTCAAAGCAATGCAAGCATTAAAAATGCTCTTCTTATTGTTAGTTATCCTGGCTATACTCTGAATCACTTGCCTATTGCTATTGCTATTGCGGATGTGCCATTTGTTTTCGGCAAATGGCTACCATCCCTTTGGGGAACTGAGGAAAACATTTGATAATCAGGGCACTGCAGAGGCAGGGAGGATAGTTTTGTAGCAGGCCTGAACTTCTTTATGTGCTGCTTTCTCTGTCCTTTCTACCACACCGTATTTGTCATCTCCTAAGTTACAATAATGTAAAGTATACATAGAAAAAGATATAAAAGCATAGAAATAACTTAGAAGGGAAAAATACAGATCCTACCACAGTTGCACATATAGCTAGCTCCTTCAGCCCTTGAGAAGTCAGAGTGAGCAGGTGCTGCAAAAATCCCTGACTTGCTTCAATGACTGCAATGGGGCAAAAACTAGTGAATGAACTAATTTTCCCCAAATGGAATAGTAGAGACCTTTTCTGTCTCCTCTTTCTTGGAGAAAACCTGGAGAGAAATTGATATGGAAAAAGTGGGTAGATGCAGTGACAGGCGTCAAAGGAACCAACATGCTCCTGAAGAGGGCAAAAATTAGACAGGAGACTGGCTAGTAACCGAAGGGGAGATGGGTATTTTTATGTATTTATACATAAATACATAATGTTTTTCATTCAGGGGCTTAAGGTACCACAAGTATCATTCCTTCCACCTGATTTTCTCTGTTCCTCCGGTGTCTGTTCAGTGCCGCCCTCATTCGTGCTGCAGGCTATGTCACTCTCGCAAGACAGAAAAGGCTACCGCCGTTGCCCCTCATTCCACTGAGGGTGGCTGCCCAGGCACAGCAAAATGAACTGCCAAAGGAGAGTGTTTCGTGCTCCTTGTCTATATCCAAAAGCCTGTCAGGGAAGGGCTTTAAAGCGCCATTATATTGGGCTTCTAGGAACCCAATTAGAAAATCGTCTACCTGAGTAAACTGGAATTCCACCATGTCTTGGTTTCAGGGGGCTTCCAGTTATAGGTATGCCGAGGGTGAGGCGACGAGGCAGAGGCGTATAAAAGGAACCAACCCTTATACAGGCTTCTCCCTACTATTCTCGCGGCTCGGAAGGAAAGGAGTACTTCAAGAGTTGACTGCCTTGACTGGTTTTGGCTGCGAGAGGAGAAAAGAGAACCCGAAACTCAATGTTTTGCTTCGTGTTCTTTCGTTGGCTCAGAGCCTTGTGGTGGCGCAAATCCCCAAGGGAGGGATCTTTTTTCCCCCATTGAGGCAAATATCACCAACTTGCAGCGAGATGGTGTAAAACTCGGGCAGTGGCTCTACGGGAAGGGAGGCAGAGGGCAGTAATTAGCAGAAAACCGGTCCCCCTTTCTGCCGATTGCGTTGCTCTTGTTTTCTCCCAATTAGCGAGACAACGCTGTCGAGAGCACACGAAGCAGTGGGACAACAAGAACAGAAATTTAAAACCTCCTTCACGGCGATGTTTTGTGAAATATGGCTTTAATACGGCCATTTTCACCGAGAAGTTGAGAGCTTTGCGACACACTTTGCTCTCCAGGTTAGCCAGTCTGCTAGAGGTCTCCAGGAAACCATGTAGGAAAGTGCTGCTATCCACCGTGCGAAAAGGCAGAAACCTCTGCCTACTGAAATGGGGTGAGTGGCTCTTGCAACCACAGCTCTGCTCGACCAGCAAGCCTATTAGAGTTGATAGTAGTGGCAGGCCAGGGAAGAGGACGTTTTACCCCAATACGTGACGGAATAAATGGAAGGGATTCCTTTTTCTTTTTCGTCTTCCCAAAGAAGGAAATGAGTATGCGGTCTCATTCCCAAAAGTGGACAGCCCACCGCTCTTTCCTGCCGCTCTTTTTCGCAAGCACACCTTGGGGAAAACGCAGTGCAGCCTAGCAACAGCTTGGGTTTGTTAGGCCCAAGATACCTGCTGCTGCGAATTGCACGCCATCTTTGGCGGCACTTTTCATCCCCAGCATTCTCCGTTCCTGTCCTTGAAGCCCTTTGGAATCTTAGCCACTGAAGAGATTTAAATCTCGGTAAATCCAGCTACCTTGCACTAATTTCTCCTGTGGAAAGGATTTCTTTTAGAACTGCTGCCCTGCGGGTGGACCCTGCCTGCTTTCTCCCCAGAAAACAGCAAATAATGACCGCTGAACTACTCGGAGACCCGGTGGCACCCGTTGCCCGGGCTTGGCGCTCAGAATCTGGCCAGCCCCGAAACTCCTAAACCTTTCCCACTCTCATATAAAACCCGCTGGGTGCTGAAATGAGCGCTTCGAAGTCAAGAGGGCTGTCTGGTTAACGAGCGTTGCTGCTCAGGGCCCTTCCGAGCAAACGGAACCTGTAAAACAACCCAAGGCAGACTGCGGCGGCGGTATTTTTTTCTTTCTCTTTTCAAGTCCTAATGAAGCTGCTGCGTGAACATTTCCAATCCCCCATGGCTTTAAATAAAATCAGAAGATAATCAGAAGCTGTGGAAGAGCGAGTAAAGGGAATATTTACGGGCGGAAGCTGCGCAAAGAGGTGGTGGCTGCGACTGCTATTGATGTCTAAAATGATGGATAACGCGAGAATGGCAAATATACTATTTGTCTAATGGCTCTGCAATTAAATTCCCCTGTAAATGACCCATGCCTCATTTCATCCTAATCTATGGAATTTTGATTGAATTCGTCAGCTCTAATTGAAAAATACTGCACATTAATGTGTGCTTTGCACATTCCTAACTAGAGCGGTTTTAATGATCCCTCAGCCCTCTGTCCTGCAGAGCATGGAGACTTTTAGAGAAAAAATGTGGAAGACTGGGCTCCTCCCCTGGCTGTGGTCGTAACAGACAGACACACACAGAGACACACAAACACACACACTTCTGTGTAACCCCTTTTTCTGTAACGAGATACTACCCCTCAGTGATGGACAGATTCTTAAATCTAAGTTTTTAATTAAATACACGTAGTCTTTCTGCCTCATCCCTGCTTTACTGGCTTCAATATAACAGGGATGTTTTTGGAAGCAAAAGCTTTTATGCTCGCCCCTGTACCGGACTGAGTTGGTTTTTTAAATGCCACTTCTTCAGTCTCCTGGCTTCTTACATCTTGAGTTTTAAGAGGCTTTCTGGGGCAAAGAGAGAGCTTCCCGGTCCGCCTTGCGAAATTCCCGCCCCTAGGGTTGTCAAACTGGCGGCCCTCGAGCGCCCATCCCAGCCCTGCGAATGGGGAAAACGTCAGGAAACGTCATGTGACGGCAACGTGACGCCGCGAGTTTGACAGAGCATGTGAAATAGCTTCCCATTTTAGATTTAAAATTGTGTGTATCACGTTTTCTGCCAAATAAATGCTCCCATCACATCCCCCCAAATGAAAATGATAGCCAGTTCTCCCATCTCAGTCATAAATATGTAAATCATAAATTGGTCCTAAAACTCATTAATACAATCATGACCATACATATCAAAAACAGTTATGGCAGATAGTATACAACATATATTTAAAATTCTGTGCAGATCAGAAAAATTGCTAACTGAAGAATGTGTATATTTACCCAGCCAGGCTCCCTACCACCTAGTGCAGAGTGCTGAATCCTGGAGCAGATTTTTGCCTCAGAACCCTAGCCCAGCCCTTCATTCTCTCTTTCTAACATCACCATCCTTTACCCAAAACTTGGCTGGTGTTCTTAGAAGTTGGAAGGCAAACATCTTGTTGAATACCAAGGAAAGCTGAACATCAAAAGATGTATACTGTTGTCACAAGTCCTGCATTGGTGAAGAAGAAGCCAAAGTGATATAGTTAGTTAAGGAGTAAGTTAAATAGTTAAGGACAGGAAGACCTTGGTTCAAGTCTGCTGTTAGCAAACTTGAGTTATAACAGTTCAGTGACTTATGACCTTTTTTCACTTTTATGATCATATGATCAGAATTCAGATGCTTGACAAGTGACTCATTTTAAGTTGGTTGCATGTTATGGGGTCATGTGATCATCTTTTGCAATCTTCTGGCAAGCAAAGTAAAGGAGGATCGACTTAACAACCACGTTACTAATTTAGCAACTACAGGGATTCACTTAACAATTGTGGCAAGAAAGGTAATAAAATGGGGCAAAACTCACTTAACAATCTCAATAACAGTATTCCATTATTTGAGGGCGATGCCACAAAGAAGAGGGGGTCAACTTATTTTCCAAAGCACCAGAAGTCAAGGCAAGAAACAATGGATGAAAACTACTCAAGGAGAGAAGCAGCCTAGAATGAAGGAGAAACTTCCTAACAGTGAGGACAATTAACCAGTGGAACAGCTTGCCTTTAGAACTTGTAGGTATTTCATCACTGGAGTTTAAAAAACAAAAACTGGAGAGTCACCTATCTGAAATGGTATAGGGTCTCCTCCTCTATTGTGATTGATACCTGTAAATCTAATAGAAAAATAGAAGCAGAAGAAAGGGGCACAATGGAAAAAATACAGGAGATCTAATACACATTATATTTTCTCCAGATATACATTCATGAGACTGCAGGTTTAACCAAAGGATCCCAATTATTTAAACAGTAACATACGTATCCCCAAGGGTCTTTGAAAATCTTTAAAATCTGGCCATCTGTGATATAAGAAGTCATAATGATTATGGTAACTGAACTGTACTGGTAGTACTACAGTGAACGTCCTATGTCAGCACTGAATGGGAAATCCATTTTCAGAGTTAAAGGCAGCTCTGAAAGAGATCTTGCTCCTCCAACTGAACTTGTCTGGAGCCTTGGGGTGTGGCTGAGTTGTTCTAGAGTTATGATCTTCATGCAATAGCTAAAACGCTCAGCAATAATATCCACCTTCCCTTTCTGCTGAACACGGGGCTAGAAGATCTCCACTCTGTTCCTGTTTTGTTTTGTTCTGTTCTGTTGTGTTCTAGTCTCTAGTCTAACAGGGATCTAACAGATTAACAGAGTTGGAAGGGACCTTGTAGGACATCTAGTCCAACCCCCTCCTGCCCAAGCAGGAGACCCTACACCACTTCTGACAGATGGCAGTCCAATCTCTTCTTGAAAGCTTCCAATGATGAAGTTCCTACAACTTCTGAAGGCAAACTGTTCCGCTGGATGATTTTCTCAGTCAGAATTTTTTTCCTTATTTCTAGGTTGAATCTCTCCAGTTTCCAGTTGACCAGTTTCCATCCATTAATCCTTGTATGGCCTTCAGGTGCTTTGGAAAATAGCTTGACCCCTTCCTCTGTCTGGCAGTCCCTCAAATATTTGAACATTGCTATCATGTCTCCTCTGGTCCTTCTCTTCACTAGACTAGCCATGCCCAGTTCCTGCAACTGTTCATCTTTGTTTTAGCCTCCAGTTCCCTCATCATTTTGGTTGCTCCTCTATGCACTCTTTCTAGAGTCTCAACATTTTTTTTACAGTGTGGTGACCAAAACTGGATGCAGTATTCTATGTATGGTCTTACTAAGTGGTATTAGTACCTCACTTGATCTTGATTGTATCTCTCTGTTAATGCAACTTGGGATTGCATTGGTTTTTTTGGCTGCCGCTGCACACTGCTAACTCATATTTAATTATCTGCTAAGTCCACTAAGTCTTCAAGATCCCTTCCACATTTACTGCTATTAAGTCTGGTTTCACTCAGTCTATGTATACTTTTGGTTTTTCTTGCCTAAGTTAAGACTTTACTTTTCTCTACATTGATTTTCATTATTAGATTGGGCCGAGTGTTCACGTCTATCGTATCTTGAGCCTGTCATCTAGGGTGTTAGCTATTCCTGCCAGCAAATCATCCACAAATTTGGTAAGTTCCCATTTTACTCCCTCATCTAAGTCATTTATGAAGATATTGAGTACTTGGGCCTAAGATGATATGTCATATGATATGAACTCAAACAAAAGGATCAGCTCAGTTCCAGATGCTTACAAATGTCAGAACCACTTGATTAAATCACTAGTTCTGATGTCACCACTCTCTTATTCCTGATTCATAACTGCATCTGGATTTTTCTCCAGAACATTGCAATAGTTTGATGTTACTAATACTTTGTCTTCCCAAGAATAAAAGAGATAGGGTCTTTTTATTAATAAAAGAGTTTTTCCAGGATTTAATAAATCAAAAAGGAAATACATTACACTAATCTGGTGTTTTTTATGTAAAATTATTTTCTAAAGGTAAAAGGGATTCAATCACTCACTGATTTGTACATCAAAGCATCAAGTTATTCTCTTTCAAAGGCAAAGGTGGTTTTAAGGTGCAAGATACCATTTTTAAAATAGCTTCAATATGGCTATGCTTCTGTATGGGGAATAGCTGGGATTCAAGGCTAGAAGAGCTATTGCTTTACATCTAGAACATCTAGTCCTTGCCTCTCCGTGGGGGATCAAAGTAGGAAAATGACTTTTCAGAGAACCTAAGCAGCTACAATTTACTCAAGCTTTTCTCCAAGATCTTGAAAGGCAAGACTGATGGGTTGGTTTAATATAGGGGTAGCTCTGATGAAATGTCAGTGAGATATAGATGGAAAACCAAGTCTAGAGATTGCAGGGGGTAAGGACAGAGAGTGTTGTGGTCCTTTCTCTTATCCTGAATTTTTTGCCTTCTTCAGGAGCATCTTTTCCACAAATTTGGGTGGGAGATATAATAATTGCTTTGCTTTTCAGCTTCCCAAAAAATGAACCATGAAACATCATAAAGTGACTATGTGAAATGTGTTCTGAAATTAACTGAGTTTAGTTTAATTAATTTATAATTAATGTATAATTCATCTTTCTTTTAGGAGCAAAAGTGTCAGGATAAATAGCGCTCCCTCTTCTATTTTTCCTATAACAACTTTATGAAGTACAATGGAGGATGGGCTGGCTCAAAGTTACTTAAAGAGGTTCTGTGAGCTTCAGTGAGTGTGGACTAGAATTTTGGTTTGCCCACTTCCAGATTATAACTATTAACACCACTCTGTATTCAGCAAAACTATAAATATATCTTTATCAATGCAAGTTCTGGTAATTTTATGAAGGGAGGTATTGCCTCCTTCCACTCCTTCCACTCTGAGGCATCCTAGTACCCTCTTTCCCTGTAAAAAGTGGATTAAAAACAAGAATAACTGCAGACTTACTGAATGGCTCTAAATCAATGTCTGTAACAAATTCATTGTGCTGAATGGCCCTTTGAATGGAACTATTAAAAATTCATTGCCTTTTGTTTTGCCCTTTGGCAAAATCCCATTGCTTGTTGGTTCCTCACACACAGTTAAATAGGAATTACATTTCATTATAGTTTTCCTAGTTGCAGAATAAGAAATGTGTTAAGTTCTACTGTAAATAGACACATACTACAATTAGCTGCCTTAGCCACCTGAACAATTTAATGAATCCAATATCAAACAGAAATCGTAGTTCATCTTAATTTTTCCTTCCCCATTTAAAGCAAGGAACATATTCTTATATGTCTCATTTCTGGAAGACTATGATGGGGATGTATGTATGTATGTATGTATGTATGTATGTGTATGTATATATGTATGTATATATGTATGTATATATGTATGTGTATATGTATGTGTATATGTATGTATATATGTATGTATATATGTATATGTGTATATGTGTGCATGTGTGCATGTGTGCATGTGTACATATGTACATGTGTACATGTGTACATATGTACATATGTATATATGTATATGTGTACATGTGTGCATGTGTGTATGTGTACATATGTGCATGTGTGCATGTGTGCATGTGTGCATGTGTGCATATGTACATATGTACATATGTACATCATATGTACATATGTCTATATATATTTAAATTTAAGCAATTTAAAAATTTAATTTTACAGATGTATTAGGCAGTTATGTATGTATCACAAAGGAAAAGATCTGACATTTGTGTGAGCATCTCACAAGAAGCATCTGTCCATTTCAGTACAGCAACCAATAAGGGAGTCAATGTGTTATGGTTCTTTGTCCAGTGTGGCAGGTGTGGGGGAAGGCACAGAGCAGAGGGAGGCAGGGATGGACCTTGTTATCAATTCTTCAGCAGCAAGGCATTTTTCTCCCATTCAACCATTTACTCCAGTTCTGATGTCAAAATTCTAGCAATAAATCAGATAATTACTTTATGATTGAAATCATCTCCACACATATAGTACCTATATTTCATGGGTGCCCAGCCTTTTGGTTTACCTGGGCCACATTAAGTGAAGAGGAATTGTCTTGCACCACATACAAAATGTATAATATAGTTGGAGGGTGTAAATCACATAATGTTAAAAGTTTACAATATTGTGGGACCGCCTCACTAACTGCTCAGGGCTGTATGTGGTCCAGGCCATGGGTTGGACACACCTGCTATATTTGAATGAAAATTAGCTGACTAGCATTGCTATTTTACAATGAGCTTTTCTGGAAGATGCAGAGCACGGAATAATTGCTCAGCTTGGGTATATTGAGATTTCTCAATATTGGTCAACTTACCAGATACTCTAGAGGGCACTGTTGAACCTTGTCATACCTTCATCTCCTTTCTGTCCTTCCATCTTTTCATATACCATCCACATTATCTTCCCCAGCTTGGATTTTCCTACTACAAACAATGCATCAAAATCAGAACTACATCTTTAATGTGAGCTGGCAGGGCTAGACCATATTTTCTTAGCTTGCAGTGTGTCAGGAACTGAGTGTGGTGAATTCTGGAAGGAAGAAAATAATGTGGTTTGCAGGCAGCATATACATGTTCACACTTTTTCTTATGTCCATGTTATATGGGGTGGAAGAGCAGGACATCCTTAGATGCCATCCACAAGTAAGTACACTGAACAGGACTGATGAGTAAATACAAATAGTTACATCATTAGTGTTATTTCTAATGCAAAGAAATAATTCTGTACTTGCAACATTTTAAGAAATAATACAGTCTAACAATTTTGTTCAGTCTCATCTTTTTTTTTTTTACATTAACACAAAGTAAAACATTTATTTTGGTTCAGACACATTAAACTACTTTATTTTTTCAAAAACCACATTTATTGGGAAAAACTATTGAAGTACAAATTCAGAGGGAACAGTGATATAAAAGACTTTACACTCTAAGTTGTACTTGGTAAAAAGAAATCAAATTAAAAAGTCAGATAATAAAACCATTCCCAGTCTCTGCATGCTGGCACTCGTTGTTACTTGGAAATGGAAAAAAAAGTTTAAACATATAATGCCCAGGTTTATAATAATTTATACATTTGGGTTTTTTTTTTAAGCTGGTTTGAAAATTTCATAAAGAAAAATTTGATATTGACAGCCTTAGGCTTGGTAATGCCCTTTTGATTATGATAAATATTACAACACATTTCTATTATTACGAGTTGCAATTATCCAATTATGGACCCTTCTACTTTTCCACTTTCTTTTCACTAATTCCATTTTTTTTAACAATGTTTACTTATATTGAATATGCACTATGGTTCCCAAGTCTTGTGCCCTTTTCAATCTCAAAGTAAAATTCAATCCTCACACTTCCAAAGTGCAACTTAATATTGACAGGGCATGCTGACACTAGAGCATAGGTATCTTCAGCTTTCTTACCATTAGGGCATTTCAGAACTGTGTGGAAGAGTAATTGTTCTGAGGCTTAACTGAGGTGGTCTGAAAATCATAATCAATGCTGCAACGCCAGTAGAGGCAGTATTGGACCCTCACTCAGGATTGTGAATGGTAACTTTTTGTACTGGGAATGGATATTGTTATATCACTGAAAGTGTCTGCTGTGCAATATTTTGATAGAACAATACAGATCATAGTAGGACATTGTGTAAACCCTTTTGCCAGAAAAATAAGAGAGAAATGTCTAATGTCCTTGGGGCACAAAAGTTTATTTTGCTATCTGGAAGTTGAGTCA
Organism: Thamnophis elegans; assembly: GCF_009769535.1. Classification (NCBI taxonomy): domain Eukaryota; kingdom Metazoa; phylum Chordata; class Lepidosauria; order Squamata; family Natricidae; genus Thamnophis; species Thamnophis elegans. The sequence continues at coordinate 35,249,556 of NC_045543.1, forward strand.
TGACAATTGGATGTCCTTTATTTTTTGGTTTAAAATGTTTCGCTGCTTATTCAAATGGCTTCTTCAGTGGAGATAAGCAATGAAACATTTCAAAGCCAAAAAAAGAAAGAAATCCAGTTGTCATGACTCATCTTCCAGACATCTCTACTTGGATGACTGAGAATCTTCATGGACATATTTACTTTGCTATGCATTGCAACACCATGCCTTTTTAAGTATGCAGGCAGGTACTGTATGCTTTTATTTGCTTTCTATAACATTTCATGAACTTTCCCCCCTATTATTTATATTATTCTCCATATATCCAGGTCTACATACTAGATAAATGTATGTGAAGTCAAATAACAACACTCCATGAATCCAATTAAGTGGGCTTTAGATTATGCTACAGTAAATCAATTAATTTGTAAAGTATTAAAGTTAAGAATGGAGAGTTTTGAACTCAGTGTCACTTCAATATCTCTGAATATGGAAAAAGAAAGAAATGAAATTTGGATGGTACCTTCATTTTATGGCAGTCTTGACTAAAAGCCAGTATGTATCAGACAGAAGTTGAATATCTAATCTAAAAAATCTAAAAAATAATGTGGATATCATGATGGCAGTGTATGAAATGTGATCTGTGATGCTAAACTTAATATCAACACAACCTGTTTCCTGCCACCATCTCTGAAATCAAGTGAGTTTCCATCAATAGTTTCTGCTCACTAATCGCTTATTTTTAATAATAAGTTTGCCACTAGTTTATGTAAATGTACTCAAGAAGTTAAACAGCAGAGAAGACTCTTTACCTGGGCTACAATTTAATTTACTATTATAACAACAATGTAATTTTCAGAAGTGGAAAGGCGTTAGGTTTATTTATTCAGCATTACTGCAGTTCTTCCAAATATGCTTTTTTATGGTAAAAGGTTGAACAAATTGATGTCATCAAATCTATAAATATATTAGTAGGATTCATGTAATCTCCTAGGAGATATATAGAAGGACCATAATTACTGAATGTTTTCAGACATGAACACAGTCATTAGCAGGGTGTGTATAACTTGCAGAGTTCTAAACTGTCACCTGTCTTGCAAAATCTGAAATAAAAAATTGGCTGCATGAAAATAGGAATGCATAAAAAATACACCATAAGCATAAAGATCAGGCTCCAAACCAAAATCTTGCATGTATTTGAATTGTTAAGACTTTTCTGTATACTGCAGCTTATTTTAACTCTTCAGTGGTAAAGCAGGTAATGTGGATATTCATTATATCTGTACAAAATTGAAAGTATTATTCTAGTTAAATTTCAGACTGATCTGAACGTTTTTTTGTAATTCCAACAAAATCTCTATGCTTTCTTTTTTAATATTAATTCAGGATTATTTTTGAGGGAGTATTTAATAATCTGTATATTTTAGATTTAATTAAATATTTATACTTTGAAATAAATGGTCTAGACCTGTTACATGCACTAATCTTAAAATGAAGAACACACTATACCAGATCTCTAAACTGGACTCTCCAGATGGTTAGCTTTGGTTTCCATAAGATGTTCAGAACTTCTACTGGATTTTTCTCTGGATTTTATACCAAATGACCATCTACAATTGATACTGTGATTTTTAATATGCGTGTAGTAAAGTGCTTATGGAAAACTTGGTCCCTGTGCAAAATATCATTTGCAGATTTTCAATCCTTCATTGGCCCTAGTTTACGATCTCATTTGCCATGATGACACCTAGGTACTTCAGGAAGACCCACAAGCAATGAAAACCACAGCAAATGTCCCTCGTCAGCCACCACTGTTTCCCAACTTTGCTTTTGCATTTGTGCCTCACATGGGCCTCTGTCACAGAAAAGGCTCTGGCCATTCTCAGCTCCATCCTTTCGTGAATTTGCTCAACCCCCCTCTTCCCCCCACCCCAGGCCAGGTGAGCAATTGAGGAAGCAGAAATGAAGGCCCGCACAAGTGCTCCCCCCCCCGCGCCCGCGCTCACATTTGGAAGCCAGCAAAACTAGACACGTCATGCCTAAGGGGTGTGTGTGTGTGTGTGTGTGTAAGGCCCCTGTCTAAGCAGCATGTCTAAGCTGCCACTAATGATCCGGTAGTAGCCATCCCTTCTCCGATCCGATCTCCTGATACCACTCAAGGTCAAGACAAATACCGTTGTTTTTTTTAATTCCACCATGGAACAGCTTTCCTCATTGAATCTCTGAAAAATTCCCCAAAGGCGGCAGCTTTGTCGTGGGAAATGGCCCCGCGCATCTTTGGCCGCGATGCCTCAGCGCTCGTGTCTGGCTTGTTTCAGTCTCAAAGGCCGTCCCGTGGGCGCACGCCTAGCTGACTGGCACGGCTTTGCTTCTCCTCTTCCGAGTCTCTGCGCAGGGAACGGAGCTGAGCAGCGGTCTCTCGCTACCTTTCTTGGACCTGAAATCTCGATGTTCCACTGCCACAATTCAGTCCCCTCTCCCACCCAGGCGCGCGGCTTTCGATTGGCCTGGCCCGCTGGAAGAGTCGCAAAAGTGTGGCAGCCTCTCTGCTGCCCTGCTCGCGCTCCGGTAGAAGGAGACGGGCTGCACATTTGCAGCCCGCGGATTACAAATCCCAGGCGGGGACGGAAGCAGAACTGCAGCTTTAAGAGCCCTGCTGCCTTTGATCTGCACCAGAGCACAGCGCTTCCTCTGCCGAGAGAGGTAGATTTAAACCACCGTAATCACAGCCGGTACCTAGCAGGCTACAGAGCGGAGGAAAGAGCGCGTTTCTTTCTCTCCTGGAGGTCCCTTTGAGATATCAAATGCTGCGGATCGCCGAGTCTCTTTCAGAGCAAGCCAATGGTCCTTGGCCCCCTGCCTCGAGAGAAGACGAAGCTTGACCCTTTGCAAGCCCAGGAAAAAGCACATGCCCTACAAACACTTGCACAGGGGCGCATTTCATCCTATTCTGAATAACAGGAGAGTTACACAATACTGTATAACACACAGTCCAGATTTCAGTAGGGGATTATTTATGTTCACATCTAAATTAATTTATTTATCCAGGTTAATTATTCTGGATTAAATGCTAGTCCTATCCCCACCTTCTTCCTGGAGCTCTACCGGTAATATAAATTAAATGTCCATTTTCATTTAAGTTTTTATCGAGGTAGCAAAAGCACTTTCAATACATTCACCTCTCAGGCAAGACAGTTGGCGCTCCAGGAATGGATGCCAGCATCTTCGGGGTGCACTGTTGGAAGGAGAGACGAGCGGGGGGGGGGGGATTGTCTGCAAAAGGAGATCATTCCCTTTGCTATGTGGTCACTAAACCAAAGAGGAATGGCGGCTGAGGATAGGTCGAGTCCCACTCCTGCTCTCTAGCTCGGTCTCCATCTCTCTTCCCCCCTCACTTCCCTCCCCCCACCCGCGACTGAGAGGTTTTCATTTCTTTCATTGAGCACAATGCACTCAAGTTTTCTCGTTTGGCTGGAAACTATTCAACTACTACAAGAGCATCATTCTGTCCTTCGGGTAAAAAGTTGAATTTCAATTGAAAACAAAATCCAGTTATTGGCAGTGCCTAGCTCTTTATATTTTTACAATATATAAATTTTAGGATAAAAATCATCATCCTTTCATAATTAAGATACAAATTGGAGGAAATGGTAGTGGAGAGAAATCAGGCATTGTCACTCATTAACCGAAATAATCACTCCCTAATCTGCTATCAAACGACTCCACCCCAGCCATTAAGTGAAATGCCAAAAAGAAACTCCTGGTTCAAATTTAAGACAGGCATTGTTGAGTCAAAAGCAAAATCACCTCCATTCTGATTCCAAATGAGCAAATAAAAATTTCGAGATGAGAAGGGCGAGAAAGCGTTTTAAAACACCAGTACAAAAAATGTCTATGTTTTCTTAATTAAGTACAGAACGATCTGAAGGTCCCTGATTTGATAGGCTTCCATTAAAAAAAAAGAAACTCAGAACTTTAACTTGTTGACAACCTTACTGACAATCTTCTCCGGGCGGCAAGATAAGCCCCAGCAACGGTAGACACCCCTTTCTTTCAACGCGGAAAAGGGGTAGTTTGAAAAGTTTATTTTTTTAGTTCATCCGCCCCTCCTCCGCCCCCGGCCGGATCTTTAAGGAAAAGCTAATAGTTGCTCACATTTAAAAGCAAAAAAAAAAAATCTTTCAAGTTAGACGAATGCAAATGAAACCTTTAGATGTTTCGTTTTTGCTTTTGTTTTGAGTGCCGTTTCTCTTTAAAATAAGCCACTTGATCATTGCCTGGGAATCTCTATTAATCGAATGGGTTTGCCTTTTTGCCAGGTCCTTTATCATTATTTATGGGCTCTAGATTGTTTCAAAGTTCCCTTGACGTTCGATTTACAAGTTTGGGGCTCTTTTCTTTTCCCTGTCCTGCCTTTTGTTCTCAAGAAAGACATCGTGTTGGAAGGGCTTTGAAAAGCCAAACACGAGAGGCCTGCCCGTGAAAAAGGAGCAGACTCGGTCCTTTTTAATTCGTCCGGGCTAGTGAATGACTCTTTGACATAATTGCAGAAGCCATTTCAAAAGCTGAGGGTGGGGGGTGCCTTCCATTAAAGCTGCCTACGTCAACTCTATAGAGGGGGGGAGACTTTCCGAAGCGGATTCTCTCCTCCACCATCTCTTCGAAAGAGTGAATAAAATAGTTTATTGGGGAAAGGGGAAAGGAAAGAAGAAAGAAAAGAAAGACAGAAAAGAAAAAGGAGGAGGGAGGGAGAGACGAGGCTCCCATCTGTTTGCTCCTCGCAAATCGATGCCTCCGATGCCTTCTCCGGAGAACGTTTCCTTTTACACAAGAACTCTTCGCGAAACCTGCCCCGGCAGGACTTTTAGATAAACTTGGACGGAAAAAATGTTTTTCTCGCCAACCAACAAGATCCCTCAGATCCTTGAGCCTGCAGTCAACTGCTACTTCAAGGAGGGGATAGTCACTCCATCCCGAAGGAACCCGACATTCCAAACTCCCCCTCCCCTCAGACTGACGACGCGAACCGCCTCGCAGCAAAATTGGGAACGATTCTCAAGCCTGGAGTCGAAGCAACAGCGCGGCCAAGCCCGAAGACCGCGCCGCTTGGTCGGGATCAGCCATCGGGGTGGCCCTTTGCCTCAGGATAAGGAGGCGTGTGGGAAATGTTAGGGACCAGGGTCCGAGGAAACCCGAGTTTTGAATTTGGCTTCTGGTTCCCTCAGGACCCGAGGCGGGAAGGCCGAGCCTCCTCCGGTACTTCTAAAAGCAGACGGCTCCTCCTTTCTCCCTCCCCCAGAACCCCCTTTCTGCCCAGCCATAAATCTCCCCGAGGAATGGAGTGGGAAACAGGCGCGGGCGCGGGGGAGGGGTGTCTTGGCGGTACTTTTCTGGCATTCAGCAGACTGCAAAAGGGGTCTGGGATCGATGTTGCCTAATCGTTACAACCCTTGCTAGGCGTTGGAATCATCCAGCGGGTGGTAATAGTTAAATGGTATGACCAACGATCAAACCGAGCTTTCCAAAAATAGGTCTTTCCAGAAACGCTATCCAATCTATTCTCCCTTCCCAAACTGGCAACCATCATACAAGGGGAGCATAAGGAAATGAGGAAACCTGTTTTGAGGGGAGTGCAGGGAACGGAGAGGGGAGGAGGGGACTAAGGTTTTATACCCTGCGAAACTGCCAGGCTTAATAGAAATGAAGAAGGGAGTGAGAGGAACTGAGTTCAAATTCAAACAACAGACATCCTGTTTCTGCCTGCCCGGGCTAACTGTTCCCTGCTGCTGTTGCTGCCCTGTTTCTGGAGATGAAAGGTCCCCCCTCAATCCTTCACTTCTTTTTCAGTCACAGGAATAGCATGTTTTCCTCGCAAAGGCTGCTAAGAGGAGGGACCGAAGTGAGGGGAAAGGTATGCGATTTTTCAAATGGCTTCTGGTCTTTTGTGGGAAAACGCAAAACGTGTAGCGCAAAGGGGCAGAAATGCGGGTGAAGGAGACAAGACACAGAAAGGCTGGATCTACAAAGGTTTAGATCGATACGTTCATAAATATCGATTAGTCTTTATTTTCCAATTAACTACTCTTGTAAAGAAATTCCCATTACCCATGTAACGACCCTCATTTCTCTCTGATCGTTATCTTGTTAGGGTCTCCAAAAGGCATTCTCCCCAGTGGAGGTCATTAAATTTTAGTAGCAATTGCAGGCTCGGGCAGGAAGATTTTCTGGCTAAATGCAGCCGTCCTCCCATCTAGACGACAATAAGTTCCTTCAAATATCGTCAAACTTTTGACTTCAGGCAAGTGGTGTCTACAGTTCCCGTGTACGATTTCTTACGTCACTGCCGCTGACCCTTAAATCATTATTTCCAAGAGCCAAAGCAGCCCCTCTGACGAAGGAGAGGGGAAACCAGTGAGGCGCGCGCCGCGGAGCGGGTGGGGGCGGATGCTGCTAATCCATCTCCCCGAGTTCTGGAGCCCCCGACCCTCCTGATCATTCCAGGCTCCAGCCTTCCGCGGGCAAAAGAAGCGTTCGGAAAGGATCAGAGGAAAGGATATGTGGGCGGGGGATAAAACCGGCACGGAATTGAAGGGATCCAAAGTCACAAGCGGAGGAATCGGATGGAGCGCTCGGAACCAGCTGCTGAGTGTCAGGGGTTGAGATCCCAGCCGATCTTTGCCTGTTGCTCACCCTCAGGGACAAATGAAGACCCGGGCCTTGGCCTTCCGGGGGGTGTGCCTCAGGTCACAGAGCAGCACAGGGAGGCTCGTTTCCTCGCGGATGCATCAGGTCTACCGAACACTCTGTCCCAGTCAGGGCAAGAGACAAGCAAAGCAGTGGGCGGCAAATTGCACCCCCGTTCTTGCACACGTCCGCCCTGCACGAGTGCGGAAAGCTTCCCGTCAAGCCAAGCTTCAGAGGATGCGCTACCAGATTGTCGGACTCGGCTCCCTTTCTGCGGACCGGAGGAGGGGCGGAGTTAAAATCTCTTCGCCGCCGCCGCCGCTCCGCCGCACATTCCTCTCCCTATCCCTCTCCCTCACACTTCCTGGCCAATGAAGAGGGAGAGAGGCAGCCACGTGGTCCGGAAAGGTTCCGAGCCTGGCAAAATGTGAATGAGAAAGAAGAGCGCGATTCAAAGGTACCGCCGACACCCAAGAGTGAGTGAGTGAGAGAGAGAGAGAGAGAGAGAGCGCTTGGCGTCTGGCTCTCTGAGGGCCCCAAGAGAGAGAGCGCGCTCCGAGGGACAGAAAGAAGGCAGGCAGGCCTTTCCTGGGAAGTGTCTAGGTTCGGATTGGATCACGGCTCAAGGCAACTCGACCCGATGTCTCCCTGCCGCGGACAGGGAGACCCAACTTTGACCCTCTGTTGCCCAGTCCAGGCAGTCCCCTACATCCGCCGCCGCCGCCGCCAGTCCTGGTCCCGCTCGTCCCCGGCCAGCACCTGGCCCTAAAGCCACCGGGCCACCCCGTCTGCTTCTTGTCTCGCGCGCCTCCTTGGCCTGTAGCGCCTCTATGAGTGCAGCTTTTCAGCCGTCTCTCATGATGATGCCGCGCCCTTTGGGAAGCAGCACTGCCTTCAGCATAGACTCGCTCATCGGCAGCCCGCCTCAGCCCAGCCCGGGCCACTTCGTCTACACAGGCTACCCTATGTTCATGCCCTACAGACCAGTAGTCCTGCCGCCTCCTCCACCACCACCGGCCGCCATGCCCCAGACAAGTCTGCCGCCCTCACACCATCACCAGATTTCCAGCCTACCCACCAGTTTTTGCTCCAGTCTGGCACAGGGCATGGCTTTAACTTCCACCCTCATGGCCACCCTGCCGGGCACATTCTCGGCTTCCCCGCAGCACCAAGAGGCGGCGAGAAAGTTTGCACCACAAGCTCTCCAGGGCAGTTTTGACAAGGTGGATGCCATTCAGGCAGAAGCTGAAGACGGCAAGGCATTCTTGGCCAAGGAGGGCTCACTACTGGCCTTCTCTGCCTCCGAAGCAGTGCAGGCTTCTCTCGGTAAGTACCTCGGCTGGCAAGTGCATTTCCGTGTCTCAGACGTGCTGCAGATAGTTGGCTACAAAACTAGCCCTGGCCGAGGAAGCCAAAGTGAAACGGAGTGTGGGTACCGATCATCTTGTCTTCAGGTGACCCAGGTCATATAATTCTAACCGGAAAGGCAGCCTGGAAAATTGAAATGCGTAAACTTTATGAATGTATCTGTGCGTTCATGCGAATATTTGCATTTCTCTTAGTTTTCCACGCAATTCTCATGGGCAGCAAATTAAAACCTCAAGGATGCGGGGGGGGGGGAATGGGCACATTCATATTAATACAGGGTGTGCATATTGCTATTATTCTATTGCTGTAATTCTGTTGTTATTATTTGAGGCGTTTAGAAAGGCATTACTATCGCCGTCCGTGAAACATGAACACGGGACTGCTCCGGTATTTAACTTAACATTTATGTAACATAATATCATAACATGAATATTATTCCTTCCTTAAATCCTTTTAGGATTTCGAGAACAAGGGCAGGGGGGGAGGTTAAGCAATAGATTATTCAGGGATTATCCCTCCTAATCGATTCCTTACATACAATTAGAAGTGTTTGTGAACGTGAAGGACGTTTAGAAAATGCAATTTGGAATGAGTAAGCCAAAGAGCAAGGCACTGGCACGTTAGCCTGGCGAATTTCCTTCTTATGTCCCTTGCTTAAGAAAAGAAGCAAGTCTTGAGAATGAGCAAAAAAAAGTGGCATGCACCAAGATGGGTGAACCCAACTCCCTTTCCCATTTTGCATGCCATTTTGACGTTCTGCTTTCCGCTTGGCGATCTACGGGCGCAAAGAACATTCAAAGAATACTGCGATGAATTTGCTGACAACGAAGAGTCTTGTGGCATCCAAACGGTGTAGGGGTTGGGGGAAGCAGACACTTCCGGGAAAACGTGACGGACTTCAGCCCCGAAAGCTTGTGCTTTCATTATTTCGATGCCTCTGCCCTAAAACTGTTTCTAGAACTCACCGAAAAATAACTTTTAACGTTACTGAGTTTCTCCTCAGAGTACCGGGGGAAATGGTTCTCGGTCCCTCTGTCCTATCCCTGGCTCATCCCCATTCTCCTCTGACTTGCATCCAAGCCGGATTCTGCTACCTCGGAATTAAGCCTAAAATCTCTCCCCATCCCTCAGGTTGCACGGAGGAGGAGGAGGAGGAGGAGGAGGAGGAGGAGGAGGAGGAGGAGGAGGAGGAGGAGGAGGAGGAGGCTGTTCTTGGGGATGCTGGCAAAAATCTGGGTGAAACATATAAACAGATGCTGTTTTTGGCTTTCCTCCAGGCACCACACGAGCAGCCTCAGGAAAAGAAGACGCCAAAGCGGAGGACGATTCGAAAGGCAAAGAGGAAAGTTTCTCGCTGGACAGCGATCTCGATTATAGCTCCGACGATAATCTGCCGGGCCAATCGGCGCACAAGGAAGACGATACTGGCAACGGCCTGGAGGAGAGCAGTCAGAACTCGGCGAACCCAAACAGTACCACTTCAACGGGAAAAAACCGCCGCCGGCGAACTGCCTTCACCAGCGAGCAGCTGCTGGAACTAGAAAAGGAATTCCACTGCAAGAAATACCTTTCTTTGACCGAGCGATCCCAGATTGCGCACGCCCTCAAACTCAGCGAAGTGCAGGTCAAAATCTGGTTCCAAAACAGGAGGGCCAAGTGGAAACGGGTGAAGGCGGGAAATGCCAATTCTAAGACCGGGGAGCCGTCCCGAAACCCCAAGATTGTGGTGCCTATCCCAGTGCACGTTAGCCGGTTCGCAATCCGGAGCCAGCACCAACAACTGGAGCAGGCCAGGCCGTGAGCGGGGACAAATCTGAACGAGGTTACCCCACCCCTCGGCACCGATCTTTTCCTGTCCTCACGCGCACAATCATCTCTCCTCCCCGTCCGCCCGCCCCGCTCCCCAAATTGGGGCATAAAAGAGAATTTTTCACTCACCAAGTGAAGGAACCGCTAACCAAACTAATTAGGCCACGCTGAAGTACATTTATAAACCATCCATCAGAAAACTCGTGTCATTTTTCCAGAGGGAATATCAAAAGACTTGGAGGAACTATTTACATATTTATGAAAATGTCCAATTTTATATATAAAGCGCTGGATCTCAGCTGCTGTATTTTGACTGTGACGAGACCAATGAGCAGTGAGGTGAAGTCTGACATTCCAAAAGTACATTTTATTGTCAAAAATTTCAACGTCTCTTCTCCCACTGTTATTCTCCTTCCCCAATTCCTTTAAATGAAAGAAGAAGAAAACTACCATTTTAACTTGTACAGCTTCTTCTTTTTCCTTTTCTTTCCTTTCCGGTCCACCCTCCTACTTCTCCTCTTCATTTTTTCAAGGGGGGAGCGATGGAGAAGCAAATGAGATATTCTTCCGGTGCACCTCTGTTTTTTATCCCCTTATTCTAAGTCCCGTTTCTCCTCCCCACTCTTTTCTTTAAATGCACGAGTTTTTTCTATTGTGTTGAATTAATTTATTTCAAATGTAGTTTACTTTTTTAAGTTATGCAAATGAAACAAAACATAATGATGTTGTGAATAAAATGCCCAAACGAGAAAAACAAAAATAGACAAGACTGAGCAGCTCTTCTGTATGAAGTTCTAAGTTCCGAAAACTCAGGATTGTGGAACTTCATCGGCACTTTCCTCTTTGGTGCCGATCCCGTCCACAGCCCCGTTCCTCTTTTAAAGAGGCGACGGGTTCAGCTGAGGACGGGGGTGGGTGGATGGGCCATAAGAGGGTGAGCGCCTGATGAAGAAACCTGTCTGGTGTTGCTCAGAATAGCTGCAAACAGTACCCGAAAGCTTATGTGAGGGGTTGCCATGCACCAGGGTCACCAGTTTGGGCCCTGGTAGAGTAGCAGGTGATGACCCTACCTCTCTTGGCAAGCGGAGACGGGAGAAGCACTGGGTGTCCTGGTCTTAGTGTTTGGTGGTCTGCGCTAGGGGGATGTTCAGGTCAGAGGGGAGACCCTCCATTTCTTGACGGAAAAGGAAAGGCTCCTGCTGAGTTTTTTTCTTTCTTGGTATAGGTTTGACCAAGCCAGCTCAACGTGCCAGCAATTCTACCTTTCCGGATTAATTCCGGACGAGAACAAGATCGTTGGAAACAAGAAGGGAAAGGAAGGGAAGGGGGCAGAACAAACCGATTGTGAGGGCTTCTCACAATCTAGATCCAAACGCCTGGTTCCGACGTTGCTGCAACCGTAGGAAAGTAAAAAAGGAGGAGAAGGATTTTCTGTAGAAGCTTCAACACAGATTGCCACAAAAAGTTGAATGCGGTCTGGGTCCCACCGCCATCACCACCTCGAAACAGTGTTGCCTCCGTTGCTTTTCATCCAGTAACAATATGCAAGCCAACATGCAGGCCAACTTCTGCAAATAGGTGTGTCCAACTCTTTTTTCCGCTCTTCTCTAGCTACGAAAATTACTGGCTAAAATAGTCTAGGGCTGGACGGTATACTTGTGCAGAAGAGGCAAGAGGAGAAAGGCGATTCCCTGACCAAGTCAAACCTGTGGGAGGCAGGAGGCGACCCCGAAGAGTTTCTGCCGCTTGCCTGCCAATTAACAACTGGCAGCGAACAAGTTTGAAAAACCCTTTCAACCCCACCCATTCACTTGGGGAAACAGAAACAAATATACCCATCAACGTGACTGGGAAGATCTGAGATGTCTCAGATTGCCGCGGGGTCTGCACCAGTACTCCGGGGTGCCTGCGTCTGATGGGCCTGACGACGTACAAAGTCGGAACAAGCAGCGTGGCTCAGTCAGCCGCTGGTTCTGCTCGCTTTTAGGCGATGCTGCTTTCCAGATTTCGAAGAAAAGGAGAATTGCTTTTGATTGCCCGATATAAGGACCGTTTCTCTTGAACACGTTAAAGAGGGTCCTCTTCGGACTGTGGGCCCACCTTCCAGTGTGCCTGCTCCCCCCCCCTCCAAGGCTCGGAGAACCTGCTCCACTCTAATGCTAACAGATCTAAAAGCCGCCTCCTCCTCTGGCTGAAGAGTCCCATTTGAGCAGAAAAGGGCAGTTTCAACATCTTCCAAAAAGTTAAAGAGGGAAGGAAGCCGGGAGCTCTCAAAACCTTTCCTATGATTTCTCAGCTGCCTTCTGGTTAGAGCCTTTGCTGTTTGCTCGTCTGCAAACAGTGTCCATATAGGGGTCCCTGTCTGCCACGGTTTTCTGTGCGAGAGGGAACAGAGAGACATCCGGCGGGAGGGAAAGGGCCCAAGCGCGTGCACACCTGGTGGATGGTCGATTTCTTCTTCTCACACTATAATTTGAGCGGAGCAGGAGGGGAAATGGTCGCTTCCCGCAGGGTCAGGAAAAGCCCTAAGCGGGACCCCCGAGGCCAGGGCGGGAGCCAAGAAGATAAACAAGCGAGGGGGGTGGGCTGATAGATGCCACCATTCACCATTGCAGCTTTCATTTGGCTGCCTAATGAGTCAGATCACAGGGAGAGAGAAAAATTGTCAATCGCCCAGACCCTAATGAATTTTTTTGCAAATTGTAATCAAGCCAGGCCGTCTCAGCTCGCTGATTAATGAGACCCAAGAGGCTTGGTCGGCACCTCCGCTTTTTATTCCATCCCAGCCTCCCTGCACTAAATTAACAGCAACTTGTCTGCGCTTCAAATTAACTCCCAATGATTAATTCTGATGGGGGGGCCTGAAGAATAGCTTGCGTTAATAGACACTGGCCTCTGATGCTGTTTGAAATTAATATACTTCCCCCCTCTGGCTGCCGGCTTTAATCCAGAGTTGGCTTTGACATCCCTATATTTGTTGTTATAATAAATCTCACTTACATCTGCACATCAAATCATTACAAAGCCCACGGTCCCATCCCAGAAAGCTGGGACTGCATTGAAAAAACAGTCGGGAAAGTTGGACTGGGATTTGCCTGTTTTGCACTTAACAATAAATCCCTGCTTACATTAAAGTATTTTAGATCTGATGAGGAATAAGATACACACACAACATACATCTGTGTATGAATTTTAAATGTTCTCTCTCTTTTTTAAAGAGAGAAAGTAGCTGTTTTTTTTTCTTTTGGGCGGACAATTAAGATGATAATCGCGGAAGGTTGATTCATTTCTTGTCCCGATAGGAAACTACGGTACAAGCTCAAACTAGAAAAACAAAAAGGGTGTTATTTTTCTCGCCCCCGCGAAGGGCAGCGGGGCGGAGGGCCGAGGCAGAAGAAAACAGCTAGAGTATCTGCTCCCCTTCACTTGGAGGCTTGGTCACCGAGGTTTCCTCCACATGGTGAACAAGGGGCCTCTCCAAGTCTCCGCCGGCAAACGGTCTACTATTCTTCTACCGGCAGCGAATCCGCCTCCACTTACAGGTTCGGTGGCCGTTTCCAAATCCCTCCCCCGCGAATTTTCAGCGAGCGGCCTAGGGGTGGGACGCCTGCGAGCGATCCAGGCACCTTTCTCTCTCCCTCCTTTCTCGCTCCGCAGAAGAGTCGCATCTCTCTCCCATCTTGATTCTGTTTGTATTGACTTAATTGGCTTAATTATTTCTGCCGTGATTGGCAAGCTGGCTTATCTTTTTAAGCGACCCTCCTGCCTCAGGGGTCTGCCAATGATCCCTTGTCAGAGTGAAGGCGGATTGCTTTGGCAGACCCCTAAGTTGCACAAGAAGACCTTTGCAATGGAAAGCAATGGAGAGAAATCTGGGAATGACCCGATCTGGCTTCTATTTGGTGGGAGGCCTTTTGGCAGCATAGCAATATGGTCTCTTTAATTAAAACCCACCCCAACTGTACAGCAGAAAAACGGTGCTGTGCCAAAGGAAATTATAAACGGGTAATCTTGTTGTCTCCACGTATTTCTACTCCAATTTATAATCGAAAACGACAGAATTGTTAGCTGCAAAACTCTAAAGGCAGACCAAAACATGAAAAACTTTTCTAAAAGCTTTCCTTACAAAAAGTGCCAGGAAAACAGCCCCTTTGGGAATTGAGCAGAGGGAAAATAGAGGAAAGGGAAGAATCATATTCTCCTCCCCCCTCCCTTCAAGAGGCACCCAACACTTCCTCCGATATTTTTATGATTTTGTGCCCGGGAAGCCAGGCCAGAACCAGTCCACCGACTCTCCATAGCATGAGAACTAGAAGAGCGCAAGACTGCACCTGGAAGGATAAAGCCCGAGGGGAGGCAGCAATCGTGTGGAAAGGGCGAGGAAGGAGAGGAGAGGACGTTGGCCGCGTTATCCGCGCAGCAATTGTTTCATTGAGAGTCGAAAGCAGAAGGATTTACTTCTGTGCTTTAGACTTAACATCTATTTAGAGTTTTGAATGAACGTCTCTACTAGAATTCTGCGGTCAGGAACTGGGGCCCTTTAGTCATAATTTGGATCCGAATTGTGAGCACCGGAGCCGTTTTCACCTAGCGGCCGCTTCCAACCAACTGATCTTATCTTTTCCCATGGCAAGATCTTTACTACAACAACTGGTAGTCCTGTTTGGGGTCCTAGCATTCAGCACAACTCGAGAAAGCTAAGCAGCACCGGGCCTTGTTAGCAGGAGGACCTCGTGGAAATCCATGGCTTGCGTAGCAAAAGATCTTCCCGAAGGCGGCAAAGCCTATCTGGATTACTGCTAGTAAAACGGAGCGAATGCGTCCCAGAGTTCCACCAGAAGGCGGCTTTTCCTTCTCAGGGTTAACGCAGCTATTATCTCTAACCATCGCCGCCAAAGGCTGCACCGGGAAAGGTTTCCGTTAGGCGGTCTCTCCAGTTTTCTTAACGGCTGGCTAGTTCCACGACACCGGTGCACATCTTTCTCCCTGCAGCTTAGCAAGATGGGCCTCCCAAGGTTGGCCGACCACGGGCTTCTGAACTCGCTGTGTTTCTTTCTGGAGGGCCTTCGGAATGATATCCGCGGCCAGATCAATCTTCATCTTCATCAATCTAAACAGGAGAAATACGAGAGGGATAACTTGAACATGAAGGCAAATCAAACTGTCACAGTAATAAAGTGCCTGAAACATTGACCCACAAAAGCAACACCATATGTATGGAGACAACTTGTATGAATTATAAATTACATCGTTAAAATTGATTGCCTATTTTAACCATCCCAAAACACAGGTTGAAGTGCTTCCTGCCAACTACATTCTCCTTACTACAGGAGGTCCTTTCAGGCTTGCCAGCCAGAGATGCTTCTCCAAAGAGACCAGGTATGGCTATGGAGACAAAAAGATGTTAATGGCAAGATAATTTGCAAACCAGTGTCAGGTTTCAAGAGCTTTGAAAAACTAGAATTTGGCACATTTGGCACTTCCTATACTGCTTGGTTGAACTGGGCCCCTTTTCAGAAGGAACCCAAGCAATCTGGTAAGTCACATAGTGTACTGGAGCATATTTGGTCCACCCTAAAGCAAAACTGATGCTTAAGCACAATGTTTTAACTTTTTGAAAATTAGAAATAGTAAAAATAAAGTAACTCATGTATTTTCATGCTTTGCCTTTCAGCCTTGAAAATATACACAATAAACAGAATACCAATACATAAAACACAAATAAAATATGCATACCATTCAAATTAAAAGCTCAGCCATATAATAAATGCCATTGAGATAATGTAATAATTTTCACAGGTTTGTTATATTAAATTATAAGAACTTAGAAAATATTTATTCTGTAAAAGTATGAACAAAATTTAGTTTTATTGCTATTAGTTTTATGGAGGGAGGTCAAAGTACTTAAGGCCCGCCCACAAAAATTGCAATGCAAGCTTTTTATAAAAAAATGAAACGCTATCTAGCTGCACCTAGACTTCCCTAACGGGAGCTTGTTGGTTGGGCCAATTTGTTCAACTCATTTATTACTCACACTGCACTTTCCCTGCATGGGACTAGGTAAGTTATTCATGGCAAAATCATTTCAAAGTTCCCCAAAGCTGCTCTACTCAAGTACAGACAAGCAGGAATATCTGAACGCCAAAAGTTCCACCCAGTTTCAAATGCAAGTGCTATTATCACTGCTTAGCTTGTCTTGCTGTTGCTCTGGTATGCAGTCAAGTCAAGGGACAAATGGGATATGATGCCTTGAATCTCAAGCTATAACTATGAAACTCTCTTTTTTGCAATTCGTCAAGCTAACTTCACCCCTCCTCTCCAAGAAAGCATGTCACTGTCCTTCCAAAATAAAGAATATATGTCATATGTTTTTTTTAAATGAAAGTCACAAAAATGCATTAAGCCATTTCAATTGCTCCTCAAATGTCTTATAATATTTTTCTATGATCAAATATTAACAGTTTCCTGGCTTAATAAGGGAAATAAGTAAGACTGCCCAGTATCCATCATGTCAGCTGAAAGTCTAATACAGCCATACATGTTAGCTATATTTCAGAGATGAATGCAATGTATAGTTTTGCATTGAATTCCCATCCAAATTAAGGAGAACAAGCCTTACTATTTTAGGAGCAACTGCAGATACTCAGAAATTCAGAATATTCTAATAGTATGTGTACTAATTAGCAAGCTCACTATAAAATCCTGGGCTTAAGGCAGCATGTTCTTCAAATAGCTTAATTTTTGATAGTAATATTAAGTTCAAGGTATATGCAATTCAAAAAGTAAATTAAGTCACTCCCCAAATGTCTTCTACTGCACTGACTCCTTCTCTAGGATAAAGACTCCCCAACTCTTCCCCAAGAGGCAAAACAAAGGGAAACCATTTTGGAGAAAATTCTGTCTTGGGGGCGGGGGCAAGTGGGAGGAGGAGGAAGAGAAGAGCAAAAGCTAACTGGATCCTAAAGAATGGAGTCTGCCTCTTCAGTGGTTGCTTTTTCTCCCCTGCTGGGCCCTGACCATAGAACCTTCTAATCTATTTATTTCAATCCACTTCATCCTCTCTCATGCTTTTGTTAGGGTTTCAGCCCCTGGCTTTGTGGTATGACCAAGAATCTTTTATAAGCCCCTTCCCCTCTTGTTTGAGGTCCCTGTTGCTGCTTGAATTACAATGGATAAAACAGGATTACACTGACCTGATCCTATTAAACCCTGCCAACTGATCTGCACTGACACCCCCCTCCCAAGCATCCATCACAAACTTACTTAAAAGTTTTCTGCCGTCATGTATGCACAGAGAAGTGGGAAACTGAAAACTGAGATGAGGCTGATAAAAGCCAATAGTGATGGAGATTTCTTTTTCACGTCAGTGTAAGAAGTTTTTCTTTCTTGGTTAGAGATTCTTCCAATTGATGCATCTTTATTTATGCCTGTCTACATTGAGTAGTCTCATTCCTGTCACTGTGATTAGACTATGAGACAGTGAGCAGGGTACCGACAAAAAAAGTCTTAGCTAAGTTAAGGAGATATTATTTTGGAATTTTCTTTCCCCCTCCAAATACTAGCTTAAAGTATGAATTTTGTGTATATTCAAGAGTCATAGATAAATTAAATGATTACAGCTATTGGTTATATAATATGATTGCAGGATATTTATGTTCTCTGGTATCATCCCACACAATTCAAGGTTTCTCTGGCCAATTTATTATTTGTTTATTTAAATATTTAAATATATTGCCTGTATACACAGGACACCAAGCACTGTAGAATATAAAAGAATTATCAAAGTTTATGTTGAAATATTTTAAAATAAAGCAATATTAACACATTACATCACCAAATGTCAAGGGAATTATTTAAAAAATCTTTTTAGTAAAATATAGGAAAGGAGATGCTTATTTATTTTCTAGAAAAAAGTTAAGATTCCAGAAAGTGGAAAGCAAAGTTCCTTGTCTATGTTAAGAAAATATCTGCTAATGATTGTTCTATTTTATTATTCTAAGACTGTATTGTATATATAGATTAAGAAGGTACAGTATATGGCTGCCAAAGTCAAATATAGTGCTTTTGGGCAACTTAAAACAGCCAAAGAAAACAAGCAAAAGAACAGTTCAAATTAAAAGGCATTTTCTCCAGATGGAAACTCCATTCAACCAAACCAAATGTCCCAGAAGGTAATCAGGTTTTTAAAGCATTTCTGAAGACCAACAAGGCTGGGGTCAGCTATATTTTAAGGGAACTTTAAAAGCTGTTCTATGTCACCAAGAAACTCAGGAGGTCCCATCAGGAAACATTGTTTAAGAGGAAAGAATCAAATTATTATTTGAGTGTGCATGATGTGCAGATATCACTGTGTCAGAAAAAACACAATCATGAGTCATGTAGGGGTTTATATGTGATAGGTAGACATAAGTTGCACTGACCAATGTAGGGAGTCAGGGAAGTCACAAAATAATGGTATGATATATACCAAAGTACATCTATAACTATTTCATACCACTGTATTCTAAAGCAATTCTAGCTTTCAGATGGTCAGCTCCTTGTAGAGCATATTGCAGAAACCCAGTCAGGAAGTGACTCTGGCATAAGTAAGCAGGGCCTACCAAACCAGATACAGGCACAGAAGACAAAGTTGTACAAAGGTCAATTTAGCCTGAGAATATGCAACCTTATCCGTGAGATGAAAAATATCCAGGTTTTGGCACATAGGGCTCCACAAAACCATAGTTATTTAGCCTTGCTGGAGTTGAGCCAAAACCTGTTCTTCCCCATCCTCAGGCATTGGAATAGAATTTTGATAGCTTCATTTATTTAAGGGTGAGCAAACAGCTGACCAAATCCTAAGTTGGAGAATGATTCCTCTTGAGTATTTTTAAAATCTAAAATAGTATATAGATTAATAAAGGTAGGTACACATTTGAGTAAAGTTAATCTCCTAATCACTATATAGTCATGTAGTTCAGTAAAATTATTGAAATATTTTTGTCATTGATTCAGCTCCAAAACCAAATTTGAGTCTAAATCAAAATGAATCCGAACCAATAATTTCCTTCAAGAGCATCAAACATCACCATCAATCAATGAATCAATGAATCAACCAATCAGAATAGAGCTGGAAGAGAATGTAGAGGTCTTTTAGACTAGCCCCCTGTTCAATCAGGGCATCCTATACCATTTCAGTATACTGTCCAGTCTCTTCTTAAAAACCTCCAGTGATGAAGCACCCAAAACATCTGAAGGCAAGCTGTTCTGCTGGTTAATTGTCCTTACTGTTAGGAAAATTCTTCTTAATTCCAAGTTGTTTCCCTCCTTGATCAGTTTCCATCCATTGTTTCTTATCCTGCCTCCTGGTGCTTTGGAAAATAGGTTAACCTCCCTCCTCTTTGTGGCAGCCTCCCAAATACTGGAATACTGCTGTCATGTCCCCACTAGTTCTTCTTTTCTCTAGACTAGCCAAACCCAAATCCTGCAACTGTTCTTCATATATTTAGTCTCCAGCCTTTAATCATCTTGCTTGCTCTTCTTTGCACTTTTTCCAAAGTCACATCTTTTTGTAATATGGTGACCAAAACTGGATGCAGTATTCCAGGTGTCATTTTAGTAAGGCTTTATAAAGTAGTACTAATACTTCATGTGATTTTGATTCTGTACCTCTGTTTATACAACCAAGGATTGTATTAGCTTTTTTGGTTGCTGGCGCACACTGCTGACTCATGTTTAATTGATTGTCCACTAGGGCTCCAAGGTCCCTCTCACAGTTACTATTTTTAAGTCAGGTTTCACCTAATCTGTATCTGTACCTTTGGTTTTTCCTGCCCTGGTGAAAAAGCTGCTTTTCTCTACATTAAATTTCATTTTGTTGGAAAAGGCCCATTGTTAAGTCTGTCAAGATCTTTTTGGATCCTAAGCTTATCTTCTGGAATGTTGACTATTCCTGCCAGCTTAGTGTCATCTTCAAATTTGATGAGATCCCCTTCTATTCCCTCATCTAAGTTATTTATGAAGATATTGAAGAATACTGGGTCTCAGACGGAACCTTGGGGTATCCCACTGCTAACTTCCCTCCCTATAGATGCAGTACCACTAAGGACTACTCATTGAGTATAATTTGTCAGCCGGTTACAAATCCATCTGGTGGTGATGCTGTCTATCCCACATTTATCAAGAAGTAGGTTGTGGTTTAGTTTGTGAAATGCTCTGCGAAGTCTAAATATACTATGTTCACAGCATTTTGCTGGTCTTCTAATTTAGTCACTTTGTCAAAGAATTAAATAAGATTGATTTGGCAATCTGTTTTTAACAAACTGGTGCTGGCAGTTATTTGTTTCTAGATGTTCACGGATCTGATTTTTAAAATTATTTTTCCCCCAGAATCTTTCCAGCTATTGTTGTTAGGCTGATTGGGCTGTAGTTTCTTGGGTCTGTTTTTTTTTTAAAAAGATGGGAACCATATCACTCTCATCCAAGGTTGCAGCAACTTTAACCCCCTCTATCACTTCTATACATGATTTTAAAGGCAATTATTCAACATTTCAATATTCCATTTTAATGCCAATGATGTTATAAATGTACATGGTAATACATCTTTCGCTCTCTAGTCTTTCCCATCAAATTGTTACTTATATTCTATTATATAAAAAGAAGGAAAACAAATTATATCTGCTAATATTCCTCCTTAATCAGGTCACTATTACTAATCCTAATATATAAAGGTAGGTGTTCTTATTTCTTCCTCTATAAATTTCTAATCAGGTCATCATTATATTATAAAATAGAAGAAAAAAACCTATAATAATTTCTTACTATCCATCGTCTCTTGCCTATTTTAATTCCTATTCATTTTTCTTATTCAATTCTTATTCATTTTTCTTATTCAATTCTTATTTATTTTTTGGCTCACCTCCCATATTCCTGTCTTGGATCTTTATCTCTATCAACTTCTGTATCTTTACCATTCAGACTGAATATATCTCCCATCTCTATCCTCCTAAGTTGCCAGGTCTCCAGAATATTCACCCATGCCCTTATCTCCCTTTCAAAAGTATCTTCCCAGTTTTCTGATTCTGTTTTAAAATCTCTTAAAGTGCTTTCCCCTTAGTTTATTTCATCAATCATTATTATCTTTATCATCTTCTCCTTCCCATCTTTCGATTTTGTTTGCTGGTTTGTCCATTCTGTCTTTTCTTCCATTCTTTCTGCTATCTCCTCTCTTTCCTGGGCTCTTTGATCTTTGTTCATCATCAGTTGTAGCATATTTTCTATTTTCCCATGTATGCCTTGCATTAGGTTCTTTAGCTCTTTCATTTTTTTTTGATAGAAAGAATCTAATGGTTTGAGACATCAATGTCATTTCTCTTGAAATCTCACTCCTTTCCCTCTGATGAAGCATCTTGTCTTAATTTAATAAGTCCCATTCTTACTCAAGTCCAAAAGCAATATATTCCAATCCAATGTTACTCCTCAACGAGTTCGGTTATCATAATCTTTTATTAATCAATTCCATTTACCATATTTTTTGGAGTATAAGATGCACCGGAGTAAAAGATGCACCAAAGTTTGGAAGAGACAAATTTAAAAAATGTAGGTAGGTAGATAGAGGGATAGAGAGAGAGAGAAATACAGTAGGTAGTAGGGATAGAGAGAGTAGTTAGTTAGTTAGTTAGTTAGGTAGGTAGATAAAGGGATAGAGAGGGAGAGAAAGAGAGAAATACAGAAGGTAGGTAGGAAGAGAGAGAGTAGTTAGGTAGGTAGGTAGATAAAAGGATAGAGAGAGAGAGAAATAGAGATAGAGAGAAATACAGTAGGTAGGTAGGTAGGGAGAGAGTGTGTAGGTAGGTAGGTAGTGGGATAGAGAGAGAGAAATGGAGAGAGAGAGAGAGAGATACAGTAGGTAGGGGGGAAGAGAGAGAGAGTAGGTAAGTAGGTAGTTTTTTCCAGGTGTATTTATCCATGTGCTGGAGAAGGAGATCACTGACAATCTGCAGCACCTAAGACTTTGTTTCTGCTGGCACAGCACTTAATTAATGTAATTCTCATCAATCAGTTAAAGAGCATTCCAAAAAGGAAAAAAAAAGTTTTTGCACTTTGCAAACCTCCCCAAAATGGCCTGTTTTTCATGAAAACAAGCCAGTTTTTTTAAAAGGCATGAATAGCCTTGGGGGGCCTTGCAGAGTGTTTTGGGGGGGGGAATGAGCAAAAATTGGCCCATTTTTCACAAAAACGGGCCTGTTTTTTGTAAAAAAAAAATGCATGCATAGCCTTATGGAGGCTTATAAAGTGCTGCTGAGGGCTGGGGGGGGGGCAAAAAATGGCCCATACTTTGTCATTTCTGCCCTCCCCAGCCCCCAGGATCTCTCTGAAAGCTTCCAGGGTATGCACGGCCATTTTGGTAAATGGACGGGGCTTCGGGAGGCAAAAAATGCTGTATTTGATGTATAAGACACATCCAGATTTTCAGCTTCTTTTTTGAGGAAAAAAGGTGCATCTTATACTCTGAAAAATAAGTCCAGGAAGCTTCCACAAGTCAAAAATCATTTTCCTTTACTTAAAAGTCTTTCTTATTCTCATAATAGGATATCTAGTAATCATAAAGTAACAACTTATAAAACATTAAGTGTCACCACAATCCTCCAGATGGTTGTTATTTCTTTCATCCAAAAGGTTTTCTAAACTTGTAGGTGTCTGGTATAATCCATTCACCAATAGATGGTGCCCTCAGTTTAGGTTTCAGTGTTGTTTCAAGTCATGTAGATATAATTAATCCAAATTTAGTTCAGTTTATGGGGGGAAAGTCCACTATTCAAGTAATTTCAAATAGATAGTCCAGTATTTTTATGCCTTCCCAAAACAATGTCTACCCAATTTAAAACTCCAGATTTTCTATGTTTTAAAAGCTTTTCTCCCCTTAGTTCCTTTTTTTCAGGTCTAGGATTTTTCTCTCTATGGTAGTTCGCTGCTTTAAAAAAATACTTTGAAGAGTCTTTTTTCCTGGAATTTCCTGTTTCTTTTTTTCTTTAAGGTTAGGGTCTAAATAAAAAGGAATCTTCTCACCCAGCTCCAATCACTATTCATCTGCATCCCTCCTGCACATTTCTTTGTTGCTTCGGCTGTCCCAGCTTTGTGGTAGCTTTCAGCTTCCTTTTTTTTAGTTTTAAATTTTATTTACAAACATGTAAAATATGCACACACACAACTTAGACGTACACCACATTTACACAATAGAATAAGGACAGGAGCTTCCTGTTTTTTCTAATAGCAATTTCCAATCAATATATTGTTTCCCCTTCTATTATATTTCATTTGTATTTCACCATTCTTAACTCTCTTATTTTACTCCTCTGTCTGCTATATTGGCTGATTACTTCTAGTAAGTTTAAACCACTTGGATACATATATATGTGTTAATTCTCCTTAACTACTATTTTTGGGCTTTGTTGTCTTCCTTCATTGATCCTTATTTCTTTCCTCCATCCACCTATACCATTTATCCCATATCTGATAGTATTCTGTTTCTTCTTTTCCCTGGATTTCTTTTGTTAATTTGTCTATTTCAGCACAGTCCATAACCTTTCTTATTATTTCATCTTTGCTTGGAATTAATTCAATTATATTAAATTAATTAATATAATGATAGCTGAATATTTTTCCAGTTTTCTAAATCTTTCTTTATTTGTGTCACTAGTTTATTATAATTATCATCCTTAATTGTGGAACATTTTGCAGACACCCAGATCTCCAATTATTTCACTTTCTTAGTTATTTGCATGCTAGCTGCTAATTCCAGTTCCTCTTCTTGCTTTTTTGTTATATTCTTGGTTATCATTTTTGTTTTGCCTTTATTGATTTTTAATCCTGCCACTTCGCCATATTCTTCTAATTTTTTTAATTAATTTCAGATTGGATTCTAATGGATCTTCTAGAACAAATACTAAGTCATCGACATAAGCTTGGGCCTTATATTCTTTGTTTTTGAGTCTCAAACCTTTTATTCCCTGGTCCTTCCTAATTTCATTTAATAAAATTTCCAGAGTTAATATAAACAGCAAAGGAGTGAGGGGGCATCCCTGTCTAACTCCCTTTTTTATTTCAATCTTCTCTGTTAGTTTTCCGTTCATCAGAACTTTGGCTGTCTGACTGTTATAAAGTTTTTCTATCATTTTTGTAAATTTTCCTCCAAATTTCATCCTAATAGTGTTATTATAAATTTCCAAATTACGTTGTCGAATGCTTTTTATGCATCAAGGAAAACCAGTATCATTAGTTTTTTTCTGGATGCGCCTCGTAATCTATTATGTCTAGGATGACTCTCGTATTATTTTTAATGTGTCTGTGAGGTAAAAATCCATTTTGGTCCGGCTGTATTCGTTCATTTAAAACCTGTTTAATTCTTCCTGCCATAATTGCTGCAAATATTTTATAATCGGAATTTAGT